>NC_057862.1:303390685-303685685 GCF_019393635.1 Dromiciops gliroides | reverse complement strand
CCCTCACTTTATTCAAGACACAGCTCACTTTCTAAATAAAACTTTTCCTGATCTCCAACCCTAATGTTAATGCTTTCTGACCATTTTCATTTCATTCCCTCATATTTATTCTGTATATACTTATATGTATGCATGTTGCCTCCTACATCAAACTGTGAGTTTGGAAGGAAAGGCACTTCATTGTTATCTTTTTATTCCTAAGGCTTAGCACAGTGCCTATCATATAGTGCTTAATAAAAGTTTTTAATTTTATTGATCTGGACTCATCTGAAAGGTCTGGTGCCATTTTAATATTGTTATCAGTGACTCAGATAAAGTCATCCATGGCAGTCTTACTAAATGTGCAGATTATACATAGCTGGTAAAAAGAGGCAAGACTCTTTTTGGGAGACTCAAGATGCAAAAGGATCTCAAGCAGGCCAGAAGATTCAACTAAATCTAATAAGATAAAAACTAATAAAGAATAAATGTAAGGCTTTTCCCTAGGTTCAAATATTTTTTTGAAATTAACTTTCTTTCTTTCTTTTTTTAATTTTGCAGGGCAATGGGGGTTAAGTGACTTGCCCAGGGTAACATAGCTGGTGTCTGAGGCTGAATTTGAACTCAGGTCCTCCTGAATCCAAGGCTGGTACCTTATCCACTGCCCCACCTAGCTGCCCCCTCTAGGTTCAAAATTTTAGTTTCACAACTACAAGATGGGGAGAGGCATGTCTAGTAAGTAGTTTGAAATAGATCCTGAAATCTCTTTAGGAGTCAAAAGTGAGATATAGCAATCAAAAAGCTACAAAGACATGACAATCCCATTCGTCAGCCCTGATAAAACTAGTTCTTGAAAATTTGCATTCATTTCTGTCTACCAAGGTTAGGAATGATGAGATATTAATAAGCTAAAAGATATTCATGGCAAGGAAACCCCAGTGGTGAAGAACCTTGAATCTATGTTATTAAGCACCTACTCTGCCAGGCACTTTGCTAAGTACTCAAGACACAAAGAAATGTAAAAACATGGTCCCTGCCCTCATAGAATTTATATTCTATTGGGGGGGGGGCGGGGTAGACAACATGGAAACAACTATATTCCTACAAGATATATAGAGTTAGGGGCAGCTAGGTGGCGCAGTGGATAGAGCACCGGCCCTGGAGTCAGAAATACCTAAGTTCAAATCTGGCCTCAGACACTTAACACTTACTAGCTGTGTGACCCTGGGCAAGTCACTTAACCCCAATTGCCTCACTTAAAAAACAAAAAGATATATAGAGTTAGATGGAAATAATCTCAGAGGGAAAGTACTAACAGTAGGTGGAAAGGGGCATGAGCTAGTATAAAGTTCCAGCAAAAGGACACTTTAGGTTGGGTAAGAGAAAAATCAGGATACCAATGTCATAATCCATAGAATCCATAGAAGAGAAACTCTCCAAGGCTAGGGGGTGGCCATAAGTATCAAATAGGGCATATGGAGAAGGATGAAAACTAAGAAAAGATGATCAGATTTATTGATTAAGAGATCACTGGTAACATTCAGTTTCAATTGAATAATGAGGGCAGAAGGTGAAGTGACTGAGAGGAGAAGCAGAGCTACTTTGTACCTCTAAGAGGAGTTCAGCCAAGGAGGAGAAGAGATAGAGGATAATAACTGATGTAGATTATTGAATCAAGTGGAGGCTTTTTAAAGATAGAGGAGACACGAGCACAGCAACCCTAAGTGCAGTATTCATTGACTAGCGTTCTTTAACATTTACAGAGCACTTTAGTTATGTCATTTAAGCCTCATAACAGTCCTGTGGAATGGGTATTTCACATATTATTACCTTCATTTTATGGATAAGAAAACTGAGGCTCAGAGAGATTGAGGAACTTGCCCATGATCATATAGCTAGTGTGTACCAGGGATGGGATTCAAACCCAAACCTTTCCTAACTCCAAGTCCAAAGCATGTTCCAGTATCATCAGCATTTTTAGGATGATAAAATTGAGACATTTAAAGGCAAAGTGACTTGCTCAGAATATTTAGACTCTGCTTAACCCTTTCCCATCCTTCTCCACAGATTCCTGTTATGGGAGGGGCTTTTATGGATTCACCAAATGAAGACTTCAGTACCGAATACTCTATGTTTAACTCAGCAGCCAATGTCCACACAGCCACTTTGGGACCAAACCAACTGGAAGAGCCACCTCGTTCTTCCAATGATGCCATCTTATTATGGATTGCCATAATAGCCACCATTGGGAACATTGTGGTGGTAGGCGTTGTCTATGCCTTCACCTTCTGAGAAAAACAGATTGAGCAGCTGGTGAGCAAACTAAGCATGAGACCTGACACTGCTAAGTGGAAGGGAGTGCTGGAAATCACATGTGTAGCAGAATCCTGCTGGCATGGACAGTCAGTAACTATATGTGCTTCTTTACCCCATCCTCATAGATAGAATTAGGCCATGCTGTGCCTAGATACTGGTTGCCTCATCATTTAGTTCTCACCAAGGTCTAGAAATGAAAGTTGAAAAACAGGGCCAGCCTTCAATTTTTTAAATTGTCCTTTCAAAGCCTGGTGGTAGAAGCTTGAATAGTGCTAAAATGAGTATTGTACTTTGAACATCCATAGTTTGATTTTAACAGGCAACTGCTATGCCTTCTAGAGGCTCAAGGTTCATTTATAAAACTAAGGAAAACAGATTAAATTATACATTTTTTCTACTTTTTTCTCTTCCAGGTGGATTTTCTGTTCTTTTGTGGGTAGAAAGGGGAAAGTACTTCCTGCCACCACAAAATTTAAGTTATACATTACTCAAATACTAATATTTTTATGATGGAAATAAAGATGTTTTCTATCTCCTTTTGAAAATTAGAGATTGTTGTAAATAGATACTACCTTAAATTTTTTGTGGTCCAAACCCTTCATTTTCCAAATTTGAAAACTGAGGCTCATACATTTATTGCCTAAGGTCACATAACTAAATCAACAGTAGAACAGAGACCAGAACCCAGGTTTCCTGGTTTCTCAGCAGCCACTACTATTTCCATTCCTTAGCTTCTCTTTCAGGAAAGGAGAAACAGTGCTTGATGAGTTGATTCAAGGATGCTTAAAATTTTACCACAGAAAGGACAGCCACACTAGCTACATACATTTCAAAGTTTGAAGTGATCATGATATGATTTGCTATTTCTTGAACATACTTTTGAAGTATTTTTGAGGGAGTGAGGTAATGGGGTTAAGTGACTTGCCCAGGGTCACACAGCTAGTACGTGTCAAGTGTCTGAGGCTGGATTTGAACTCAGGTCCTCCTGACTCCAGAGCCAGTTCTCTATCCACTGTGCCACCTAGCTGCCCCTTGAATATACGTTTTTTGTTTGTTTGTTTGTTTGTTTGTTTGTTTTTGCAGGGCAATGAGGGTTAAGTGACTTGCCCAGGGTCACACAGCTAGTAAGTGTCAAGTGTCTGAGGCTGGATTTGAACTCAGGTACTCCTGAATCCAGGGCCAGTGCTTTACCACTGCACCATCTATCTAGCTGCCCCCTTGAATATACTTTTGCATGCATTGTTTTATTCCCAACTTTCCTCTGGAATCATGTTAAGTAAAGCAATTCTTGGATAAAAGAGCAAGTCAAGAATTGCTGAGGGCAAAATCTCTCCCATTGTGGTTCAAATCAGAGTCTTTCTCTTCCTTCCATATAAATGTTGCTGCCCCCAATATCCTCAAGACACAGGCAACACCATGGAGAATGAAAGGGAAGGGGAGCCTTTTCCCCAAAACCTAGAGTTCTTTCCCTCTTTATTACAAGAGTGGCTACTATGAGTCTACTATGTAGGTATTGTTTGTGATTAATAAAATGAAAATATAGCCTTCTGCCCTTGGGCGTGGCAACTGTTATAACCGAAAGTTTAAATTTGCCCAGGCCATTATCCAGGGAAATGAATGATTTTGGGACAGAGAAAGGAACAGCCTAATTTTCTGAATGACACCATTAAGGGATTGCTGCTGAAAAACTATGGCAACAGAATTATCAGTCTGGTTTCTGACTGTGCTTGTAGATTGACTCTGTTTTTGTTTGTTGGTTGGTTTGGTTTTTTGTTTGTTTTTTCAGGGCAATGAGGGTTAAGTGACTTGCCCAGGGTCACATAAGTGTCAAGTGTCTGAGGCTGCATTTGAATTCAGGTCCTCCTGAATACAGGGCCGGTGCTTTATCCACTGAGCCATCTAGCTGCCTGCTATATGAAACTTTAAGATTTGTTTTATGTGTATCTCATTTGATCCTCAAGACAATTTTGTGAGATACATGCTATTATTATTATTATCAGTGACCAATTAATGAGAAAGGGAAGTGAGGTGTGATTTTCAGCACATTTAACCAAACTAAGTTAGGGTTAGGCTATTAGGAGTCATATGATTTCATTGGTTTAGCCTGTCACCTTTTGGAAAGGTTAATAAAACATGACCTGTTTCACATAGAGAAAATAGATTTCTACTTAAAATGGTCCTCCATTTTTAAAAGGCCAAGCTCCCATGTGATCGGCAGAAGGGCTTCAAAACCATTAGATCTATGGAGACCTGAGCTTAGGTAATTTAGAAAATAGTTTGTGAATCTTGACCCAAACTAGGACTGGGTATGTCATTAGCAGATATGAACTCCAAAGAACAGAATAGGACAAATGGGTGGAAGTTTTAGAGCCCATGACTTAGAGCTAGAAGATATCTTAGAAATCATCTAATCCAACCTCATAATTTTCCATAGGAGTAAACTGAGGTTTGGGAAGTTAATTGGCTTGTTTAAATTCACACAGGTAGGAAGCAGAACCAGAATTTTAACTCAGATCCAATGATTCAAAATTCATTGTTTTTGAGTAGGCAGATTTGAATTCAATATGAAGAATTTCCTAATAATCAGAGATGCCCAACAATAGTATAGGGTGCATTAGAATAGGTAATGAGTTCTGTTTCACTGAATATTCAGTTCAATTCAACAACCATTTATTAAATATTTATGGTGTGCAAGCACTGTGGTAGACACTGGAGAAAGAAAAACAGAAATGAAAGTCCCTTCCCTCACATTCAATTGGAAGTTTATAACATACATACACAGATAAGTAAGCATGAAATATTTAGAGGATGGGTTCAGGGGAAAACAGTAACAACTGGGAAAATTAGGAAAGACCCCAGTAAGAGATGGTAACTGAGCAGAGCCTTGAGAGGAGCGAGGAATTCCAAGAATCAAAGATGAAGAGGGAGAACATTACAAGCACCCTCTGTAAAAACATGGGAGTGATTCATGTTTCAAATATCAAGGATATTATAGAGGAGATTCAGCACCAAGATGATTAAGTAAACCTTGAAGCTCTTTTAAGCTTTGATGTTTTGTCATAATACACAAAATAAGATCCCATAGATTTATGGGATCTTAGCTCCCTAATTAGGGTCATAGATCCCCAAATTCTTCAGCTCTCAGACTTTGGGTCTTTCAGACATTTGGGTCTATTCCCTCACTTCTTGGTGGAGAATGTTGACTTCCAGAATTTACCATGAATCATACTAAATCCTAAGAATTCATGGAAGTACCTCTAGTCATTAGGCCACTTTCTTTATCCTCCCTACCTTGCCACCAGTGTCATACATGAAGTAAATTGTCCCCATATTTCATAGGATTTCCCTCATTGGACAACCCCACATATTTTATAATCCTTGTTTCTAAGGCTACCTTTTCTCTCTTTCCAAAAAGAATATTATTAACCATATATGCTTTTTTAAAGTTGTTTTTATTTATTTATTTATTTTAGAATTTAGAATTTTAATTTCTGCCAAATTACATATAAAAAAATATATTTTTTTTTTTGCGGGGCAATGAGGGTTAAGTGACTTGCCCAGGGTCACACAGCTAGTAAGTGTCACGTGTCTGAGGCTGGTTTTGAACTCAGGTCCTCCTGAATCCAGAGCCAGTGCTTTATCTACTGCGCCACCTAGCTGCCCCCTGTAAAAATAATTTTAACATCAATTTTTAAAACTTTGTGTTCCAAATTCTCTTCCTCCCTCCCTCCCCACCACCCTTAAGAACTCAAGCAATTCAGTATAACTTATACATGTGTAGTCATGCAAAACATTTCCACACTAGACAGGTTGTGAAAGAAAATAGAAAAAAAAACTTAAGAAAAAGTAACTAAAAACATTATACTTCAATCTATAGTCAGACACCATCAGTTCTTTCTCTGGAAAAGGAAAATTCATTTTTCATAAGTCTTTCAGAGTTGCCTTAGATCATTGTATTGCTGAAAATAGCTAAGTTGATCATCTTACAATATTACTATTACTTTATACATTTCATTTTGCATCAGCTCATAACCATATATTCTTCACACCAATCTTGCATATGGACTATGGAAGAATAAATATATAGGCATGTTTTTCTGTGTAGTTTCAGATGACTAATTCCAAAGAACCACTGCCTATCTTAGAATCTTAACACTGTGTAATCTCTTAATTTGAAGAGACACCAGAGGTCATGTAGTTTAACTTTCTACTCATAATAGTAATCATCCCCAACAAGTGATCATCTAACTTAAATGATGGTGAGCTCACAACTTTCTGTAGCAGCTCATTCCATTTTTGTTAGCTCCAATTTTCAGAAAGTTTTTATTTACATTGAATCTAAAATGAACTCCCTGTCTCTTCTACTCACAATTCAGAGTAAGAGCAGATTTGGCAAGCTATGCAATGATCATGGACAGGAGACCATCAATAGAGGAGGCAACGAGAATTTATTTTATTATAATATCATAGTCTAGAGTACTTTTTTATCTTTTGAGTTCAAAAAATGCACAAAAACAGTGGAATGACAGTTTCTGGACTGTGAATACAACCTTTATATTGATCCCTTTCTGTAATTTGTGCCTGCTGAATATTGATCCTAATTACCATTTCCCTGCCATCAACTGCCTGCAGACAATCTATCTTTTAACCACATTTGCTTGAGTTTGTGTTTTAATTCTTCATCAGCACTTCATCATAACAATGTGAAGGAGTCTCTTCTACCTTCATCAACGATCTGTCACCCTGATTCATGTGACCTTTGTCTTCATGTCTTAACCTTTGAAAACCATCTGGAGAATTTTGCCTGGTACCTTTAGTCTAGAGCAGGAGTTATTAACTTTGTTTGTGTCATGGACTCTTTTGGCAGGCTGGTAAAGCCTAAGGAGCTCATTTCAGAATAATGCTTTTTTTTAAAAACCTCATAATTGAAGGAAATGATAACTTCCAGTTAGAGGCTAATTAGAATTAAGATCCAATTGTTTTCCCACAGACCCCTTGAAATATGTCCATGCTTGCCAGTCTAAGACTATTCCCCTTACCCCATCTTCTTACCTCCTAATCTGGAGGAATATGGACACATTCCTCAGACTGTGATAATTCAGTATAATGGTGTGTTGACTATTTCTTTCTGGAAAATGGGGGAAAACCTCAAGAGATCACTGAGGTCAGCATCCTGTTTCCAGGCAGATGATTATCTTTTCTTATCTAGGGACCCACTGGAGAGCTCTATTACTAATTAACTGAGTTGGCACTTGGCCATTTTCAAAATAAGTTTTAAATGGACTCCCTGGAAGGCAGCCAGACTGCTTTAGCATAGGATCCCTCTGCAGGAGGTTCATTAGATACAGCCCCCATATTATGGTAGTCTCTGTTGTCTACAAGATTACACAGGACAGCTCCTTTACAGTAGTGTGACTCTTAAAACAAAAAGCATCAAAAATGGATTCTACTTGTAGCAATGCTTCTGTGCATGATTAAATAAAACAAAACAAAACATAACCTCCAAGAAGCCTTCAGACAAAGCAGCCATTTTAATGTCAACTTCCCAGATATTATATTCACTAAGAACATGACATGAAGGAATCTTCCTCTGCACTTGGAAAAAAATACATACATACATACATACATACATATGCATAGATGTATGTGTATATGTATATGTATGTGTGTATAGTGCTGAAGGAATAAATGAGATGGGAGATAATTATTAAATTAAACCTAGTTCCTGTCACCAAGGAGATTACAGTATATATAGGTAAAAT
Source organism: Dromiciops gliroides (assembly GCF_019393635.1). NCBI lineage: Eukaryota > Metazoa > Chordata > Mammalia > Microbiotheria > Microbiotheriidae > Dromiciops > Dromiciops gliroides. Next base: position 303,677,628 of record NC_057862.1, on the reverse strand, counting down.
TAGACATAATATACCAACCGAAAATAGAAGCAATATGAAACCACAACACAAAAGATATCATAAGGCAAAATATCTCAATTTTTCAACACACTTACCCATAAGATGTCTAAATAACAATCTCTCTGGATCAAACTTTCCTCATCTATTAAATGAAGAAACTGTGTAAGATGACTCTGATGGCTCTTCTAGCTCTAAATCTATGAGTCTATAACATGGATAGGTATTGTAGACAATAAAGACTATGAGGTCATAAGACATTAAGTTCATTCTTATCAATAATAATTTACAGAATAATTAAATGAATAACTCATTTTACATAAAACTTTAAGGTTTACAAAGCAAAGTGGTTTCAATGTTCCCTGAATATCAAGCCCTATTTTCATTATTACAATTCATCATACTGAGTAATGGAAAGACATGTAGTGATAAATAATTTGTAGGATATTTCCAATGATGACTTGCATGAAAGAAATGGCATAAAAGATGTCATAAAGGTTAGGTGTGATAGGAAAAGACATTTATCAGTCATGTGTCAAGAATGAGGCATACCAGGTAACCAGACAGTTTGGGTGCTGAATTGCATCCTTGAAATATTAAAAGAATCAGAGGAAGGCTTTTAGTGCCTTGGACATATACTTAATGGAGGCCTTTCAGGAAGATATGAAGGAAACTTTCATAGGGTGAGAAGGTACAAATGAGTGGAAATTTGCACTATTGAAAAGAGTATCCACACAGATGAGATCTCAGATCCATTGAAATATGGTTGACATTTATATGATGCTTAATGGTTACAAATCACTTTGCCTCTATTAGCTTATCTGACCCTCAGTTTGAGCCTGGGAGGTAAGCAGGGCAAGTATTATGATTCCCATTTTACAGATGGGGAAATCAAGGCTCAATAAAATCGATTTACCAAAGTTAATGAAGCTTATGAGGAACATAAAGAGAATTTAAACTTAGGTATTATGACTTCAAAACTAGTGTTTGTTATCACTAACACACTATCCCTTCCAGGGTATTTAGGCTGATAAATATCAGGATTATGAACTTGTAGAAAGCTGTGATACAGTTAGCATTTTTCCTTGAATTTCTTAGAATCTTTGCTTAATAAGGGCAATCCTAAAGGAATATAATTCTGAAAAGACAGATTTTAATTGATTTTTTAATCACTCTATACCAGACACCATGAAAATCTATGTTGAGCAGGGTTTTTAGTTATAACCATTAGTTGTATAATTTTAACACAATATGAATTTCTATATATGTATATAATTGTTAATATAATATGGATTTTTATGTCATTGAGTCTGGGTTACATTTATTTTTAAACTTAGTTTTTTTTCTAAAAGCACTGAAAGTGGAGTTGTGGTCCAAACTCAAACATCCACATGTTTTCATATCTCCTCCTCCAATATTATACTTTGTCTGTCCCCACTCCCTCCACATTCCGCTTGGCATAAGGGCAGAATCCTGTAAAGCAGTGATTCTTATGCTTTTGTAGGCTATTGACTCTTCAAAGGGGCTTCAGTTCACTTCACTCCCTCTAGTAGAGGCAAAAATACATCAAGATTAAGATTATATTTCATATATCTATATAAAATGTCAGAGCTGGAAGGGGTCCTATAATTATAGAACATAGAATGGTAGAAATGTGAGGGGATCTTAGAGGTCATAGAACCATCAAATATTAAAGCTTGCAAGGTACTTGGACCAAAGAAAAGAATGTTAGATGGGGCTGGAAAGAACTTTTGTTTTAAAGAGGAGGAAACAGTCTGAGGGATCAGGAGTGATTTTTCCCAAAGTCATTTGTCTTCTCTGGGAATCTTGACAAATATGTTTATATAACATTGGGCCACCCTGTTGATTCAGTCAATTGATCAGATAAGTGGGGGTAGGGAGGGAAATCCATCAGACATTATTTATTTGGCACCATGTTGACCCTGGGGTATATAGAAGCAAAACTCTTCAAAGGCAATCCTGTAAGCACAGTCCTCCCAGAAATAAACAGACCTTCATGTATCAGCCCAGTGTTTCTAAAACTGCTTGACATACCATTTATTAGTCCATTAAAAGGCCTAGTAGTGAAGCCAATATTTCCTTTACTTGCAGGCTGCCTCACTAACCTGTTAATGACTTTTTTTGCAGGCCTACTGTGAATGGTATATGCTATGGATGCTAAAAATATACCCAAGAATCAGTGTCCATGCTTCAGGATCATAGAGTACAGTTGGAATGACAAGATTATAATGCATATAAAAATATAGCTAAGGATTCAGAGCATTAAAAAGAGCTAACAAGTGGTAAAATAATAAATTACATAGGAGTTCTGAACAGGGAAAGAGCATTGTAGACTCAGAAGACTTCAGAGGGTTTGATGGTTGAACTAGGTCTTGAAGGATGAGTAGGATTTGTATAGGCAGAGATGGTTACTGACCAGGAGGAAAAGATTAGCAGTTGGGGGAAGTTACAAGTGTGGGGAATACTTTATGTGAAGAAGAAAGAGATAGAGTACTAATAATCTTAACAGAAAAGATTGGCTGATGCATAATAGATATTTTATAAATGTCTTTGGTTAGTCAATAGCAATAGGAAAGGATCTGATAAATGGACACACTGGGAAGCAGATTGGTGGATAGAACTTGTATAAACTGGAGTCTGTATAAGCTGCTTGCTCATAGTTTCCCTGTCTATGAGCCTCAGAAATTCTCTCTTTGGTCCTCCAAGTCTGAGAAACATTCAGGGGGCGTGTACATTTTGTTTATTTACAAAAATACACCTAGGTGTCATGGATTGAAAGCCAGCCTCACTCAGGGAGACTTGGGTTCAAATACTCTACACTAACTGTGACCTCAGGCAAGTCATTTAACCTCTCTCCATGCCTATAGGCATGTCTCTAAGACTGACATTGCATAAGAATTGCTAATGTCCATTGATAGAAGGAGTTTCCTCATTGGGAGCTGCCTAGAATAAATGGAACGATTCATTGCTATTTCTTTTCCATGGTCCTAGATCTTTTGTGGCTTTGAATGGGCCAAGGTGATTGCTCTAACAGGCTGACATTCTACTGAAACTTCATTCCTGTGACAGACAGTGCAAGAAATATGAATGACATATATAGGGAACACTGGGATTTGGTATTTCCCTGGAAACTTTATTAGTTAATTGGATGAAAAGATATTTTAACAGTTTTTTTAATGTCCTTTCCTACTTAAATAACTGGTAAATTTACCTAACAATGTTAATACTGTCTCTCTTTTCTTGTCTTTTTAACTTTGTTAAAAATAATATTGATTAAAGTAATATTTAAATGTGCTTTTATGGATCAAGTTCACAAAGGTGTTTGTTTTTTATGTAGACTATTTTTGTTTAGTTAGCTTTGTATGGAGTGTTTATTATTATCCTGTTATTATCCTACTATAGCAAATATTTTCTTCATAAATGCTTGGTACTAGTTTGTCTGTAGATACAGAACTTTCAATAAAGAACATGGTCAATTAACTATGACAACTATTGAGTATCTGAAGCCAATAAAGCTGAATCTATAGGGGTGTACATTCTGTAACAATCAGGCACTGCCTAAGGACTCAAGCATTCTGACTTTTTGATTAGTGAGTACACAAGTTACAGAATAACCACATTTATCAAGATCAGTTGGGAATAAGCAATTCAGGTATCCCTATAAACCAGGGATTCAACAATTTGGGAAAATATTTATTGAGCACCTACACTTGAGAACACCCTTGCTCAGCAAAGGAAATACAAAGGTGAGTAAGACTTGGTCCCTGCGACCAAGAGGCAAACAATCTAGTAGAAGAAATAAGACAGGGATATGCATAATTGTCATTTAGAATTCAGTGTGGCTAGAAGGAGCACAACATGCTATAAAAATACTGAGATTGAAAAAATCTTTTCCAGCTTGAGAGGGGATTAGTTACCAGGGAAGACTTCCTGAAGGAGGTGGCATGGGAGTCAGGTCCATGTGCCATTGGAGGCAGGCCTTAGAAGATGGGAAGTATTTCGATAAAAGGAGGAGGGTTTGGTGGAGAGAGAAGGTACAGGATAGGATGACACAAAACAGTGTTAGACAAGTTCAGGGATAAGTGAGTTTAGCTGGAAACAAGCTAGGTGAAGAAAAGGAATGGGAAATATGACTGGTAAATTAGAGCAGTTTCATATTTTGGAGATCCATAAGCAAGAGAATTTGTACTTTTTTCAATAAGAAAAGGAAATCTATTGAAGATCTTTTAACAGGAGAATGAGATGACCAGATTTATGCCTTAGGGGTATTGATCTGGGAGTGAAATATAAGATAGGTTGAAGGAGAGAGAATGGAGAAGAGAGATAATGGGAGAACATTAAAAGGGTTCAAATAAGAAATGAATACCTGAACTAGGTTAGTTAGTAGGAACAGAAAGCTAGGGAGAGATGTGAAAATTAATGAGGAGATAGAATCAACAGTATCTGACAAAGCAATTAGATGTCAGGAGTAAGGGAGTGTGGAGATCTGATTACATAAGGATTGTGGCTAAGTGAAGTTGCAATGAAGACAAGTGGGGATCTCAGCACAAAACTTCAGGATCCTATCAAAGTATAGATTATAACATATTTCTAGAAGACTATGACCCACAATTGTTTCTGTTGATCTACCCTAGGGTAGATAGGCTTCTTTTTTTATAGGCTTCTCCTTAAACTTTCTGAACTTCACGTGTTCTCTCTTTACTATGCTTTAATAAATGCTTAATGCCCAAAGACTGGTGCTAAAAGCTTCTAATTTAAAGCAACCACACATTTAGTTTTTACTCATCACACAGACCAAGCAAGCCATGGAGATGCACAGTACACACATAGGGTGAGGTGGTATGGGGGAAGAGGACCTAATTATTCTAAGAAGTCTTGGGGTAGTTAATCTGGTTCTACTAGAACCAGGAACCAGCTCAGTCCAGAGATGTTTATCCATGGCCCTGGTCCCAAGAGGGCACACTGACACTGGAAGGTACCCTAATACTTTTGGCATATAGTTTAAGATTGGAGGGTAATATGATATAGTGAAAGGAACTCTGTACTTGGAGTCAAGACATTTGGGTTTTAATTCTGCACCACTACTACTATTGCTGCTCCTGCTGCTGCTACTACTACTACTATTGCTTCTGCTGCTACTACTACTAATAATAATAATAACAATAACAATAACAACAACAATTGGGGATAGCTAACATTTTAATAGCATTTTAAAGTTTTCAAAACACATAAATTATCTCATTTAATCCTCACACCAACCTTGTGATGTAGTTACTTTAATTATCCTCCTTTTAGTCATAAGAAAATCGAGTATGAGTAAAGTTAAGTAACTTGCCAAGGGTCATACAGTTAGTAAGTGACTGTATCCATATTTGAATTCAAATCTTCATGACTCCAAGTCCAAGACTATCCTTTATACCACATAGCTGCTGTACTTGATAGCTACATAACTTTGGGCAGATTCTTTAACTTTCCTAAGTCTCAGTTTTCTCAACTGTAAAATGCATAGTAATAATCCTTATACTATATACCTTTATGGAGAGTGTTTTATAGTCTTTTAAGAGTTATATAAATTCCTTCTGTTGTGGCTGCCATTGAGGCTACAATTGCGCCACAGCCATGGCCATCTGCTACCCCATGGCTGTGGGCCTCAACAAGGGCCACAAAGTTACCAAGAACATTTCAAAGCTGCGACACTGCCACTGCCATGGGCTCCTGACCAAACATATCAAGTTTGTGAGAGATATGATCCAGGAGGTGGGTGGGTTTGCCCATTATGAGAGGTAGGCCATGGAATTGTTAAAGGTCTCCAAGGATAAGTGAGCCCTAAAGTTCATCAAAAAAAAGGGTGGGAACTCACATCTGAGCCAAGAGGAAGAGAGAAGAGCTCAGCAACGTCCTGGCTGCCATGAGGAATGCCACTGCCAAGAAACCTGCCTGCCTTGCTCCAGTTACCCAATAAATTATCCAATAAAGATTTGACAAACAGAAAAAAGAGTTATATAAATTTCTATTATTATTATAAATATGAGAATCATATATCAATTAATATCCAGGTTTAGGGGCATATCCACCACCAGTACTCAGAGCCATGAAGCAAAGAAATAATAAACAGTTACTTGAAATGGAAATTGGAAAAGGTCTTTTGGGGGCAGCTAGGTGGCGCAGTGGATAAAGCACTGGCCCTGGATTCAGGAGAACCTGAATTCAAATCGAGCCTCAGACACTTGACACTTACTAGCTGTGTGACCCTGGGCAAGTCACTTAACCCTCATTACCCTTGCGGGTACACAGTCATTTAGACACTACACATTATTGCCTTCTATCTGGAGTGAACTCTTGAACAAAAATATTCTTCATTCTAAAGTCTAATAGAATTTAAGATACTTGATCCTTCCAATGATAGGGACACCTTTTGATCCAAAGATTTTATAATGATTATTCCACTGAGAAGTTTAACAAATGATATTACAATTCTGGCTGGGTTAACATTGTGATTACAAAGGAAGAAATACACATCTCATGACTGAGATGCTGTAGTATCTAAAACTTTGGGAGAATCATTCCTTTAGGCCAAGTCCACCTTCTTAAGTTCAAACAAATATAGTCATAGAATTACAGAAGGTAGAAGGGCTTAGTCAAATGCATACATGAACCAGAATTCCCTCTGCAACAAGTAATTATCTTCAGAGACTCCAAGAAGAATAATTAGTTCAAACAGAAACCATCAGGCTCTATCTTATGACACAGCTCTTTCTTCCCCAAGCAGTCTCCAGTTCCTCCCTGGGCCTCCCCATCCCCAATAGCACTGTCCTGGGGTTTTCTCACTTCCACCACAGAGCTCTATGTTCCAGAGGCACTCCCTGCTTCCAAATGAAATTTGTTGTTTTTTTTGTTTTGGTTTGGTTTTTGGTTTTTGGGGGGTTTTTTGCAGGGCAATGGGGGTTAAGTGACTTGCCCAGGGTCACACAGCTAGTAAGTGTTAAGTGTCTGAGGCCAGATTTGAACTCAGGTACTCCTGAATCCAGGGCCGGTGCTTTATCCACTGTGCCACGTAGCCGCCCCCTGAAATTTGTTTTTAAAAGTTAGTTTGCAGGTACATTTCATGCTGCTGGTGCTCAGATGATCCAATTGCTAGTTATTTAGCCTTCACATTGAAAACCTCCAGAGAACAAATAACTTCAGAAGCCAGTTCCACTTCTGTAGTATAATAGGAGTGACTGGGCTGAGCATTTGCCCAACAACATGCACGACCAGTGAATCTTAGTCAGTCTTTGGGTGTACCTGAGACTGAGGACTGTGTCAAAGATGATGCAGGATATGAGCCAGGAAATGCTGCCCGATCTGTGGATCACAAAGAGTGGGGATCAGACATGATTGCTTCAGAAAACATCCAAATAATGCCATAGGACAATGCCAGGAGCAGCAAAACCCACAAAGAGTGAGGATTAACAGCTTTCACCTTCATTTTGAGGCTCTCTTTTTGTTGGGACACAGTCAATTCCAGTTCTTGCTTGAACTTCTAGCAAGGTGGGAGAGGATTTCTCTCAAGACACCAAGGGATCACCAAAAGGGCTCCAGATTAGAATTTACAAGTCTGGATCTCCTGGCAAGCCAATTCATGGGTTGGGCTTGCTTATGAACCCTTTCAGCTGTGGCATCCTCATGGTTCTCATCTTTTCCTCTGAGAAATTGTTGTACACGTCACCTGCTGGTGGGCAAACAGCACTGAGAAGCACTGGCACAAGGAATTACCTACGTCTCATATTCATAAGGTAACCCCCAGGCTAAAAACATTAATCTCAAGATCAGCTTTCAATCGCTTATGCCCAGGGAAAGAAAAATAAAGTAGAAGAGGCAGGCAGGGATTTAAGGTCCCTCAAGCTTACCTAGGCAAGCACATGTTTTCACTGGCCCGTGCACTCAGACATCATTGCAGTTGGAAGGGGGAGGGCAAAAAAAGTCTTCCCCCTCCAACTAATTCCACAGGAAAAATATCAAAAAGTATACCTTAAAGGGGCAGCTAGGTAGTGCAGTGGATAAAGCACCAGCCCTGGAATCAGGAGGACCTGAGTTCAAATCTGGCCTCAGACACTTGACACTAATTGTGTGACCTTGGGCAAGTCACTTAACCCTCTTGGCCCTGCCCCAAACAAAAATTAAAAAGTATTTCTTACAAAGAGGACAGAAACTATTTTTCTTCCCTTTGTATAGCCCAGAAAGTTGTTATGCCTTAATGGCTTAATCTTCCGTCATATTTTACATAACCAGCAGGCTTAAGGACACTTAAGGGCCAAACAAAAGCCACAGCTCTCACTTGTTCCATAGCAATGAACCAGAGCATGTTTCCCACTGGAAGAAGGCAGGGTTCATATGTTACAGAATACCTCTGCTTATTACAAAAATTTTTCCTTTCATTGTGCCAAAATCTATTTTACTATAACTCCCATTTATTGTTCCTAGTTCTTCTATCTGGAGCCAGGATAAAAAAAAATCAAATATTTCTTCCTTGTGACATTTCTCCAAATACTTGGATATAGTTATCATGCCATCCTTCATCCTCCAATTCTTATCATAGTAAGGCTAAAGATCTCCATTTCCTTCAACCAATTATCATGTGAAAGTTTCAAGTCCTGCACAATCCTGGCTACTGTACAGACTCTAATTTATTTAAGTCTCTTTACTTGGTCCCATGGGGAAATGCAGCAATAAATAAGAAATATTCCCTGACATGGAAGAGTTTCTAGTCTAATAAAATGTAACAGTTAAAAGTGAAGGTAGACTGAGGGACAAAGTTCCATACACAATCAGTTAGTAGAGTATGAATTTACACAATAATTGGATCTCTTATTCTCCAGAAAAGTTAGTTCACGTTTATATTTTCAAGTAAATGATCTCTCATCCTTTTCTCTAGTGGCTTTGATTGAGGAAGACTATCATGAGTTGTGGGAGGGAAGTTTCACCTCTACCACCAACAGCTACTACATGTACATGAATTCATATAGCCCCTATTTTTTTTGTGTTTTTTCTTTCATAATCTTGGACAAACCAAGTATTATGGGGGCTAGGGAGAGGGAGTGTCCAAGTAACTGGTGGAGGTACATCAAAGCCAACAGAAAAGCCTTCAACCAGGAATTGGCAATTGCAGTTTATTAGTGGACTGTTGTCCTTAATTCTCAAAGGAGACCAAAATGACATCACTATGTTAGAGTCAAGGTACAGTGTGCTGACTATGGCTGATCAGACCAATATGAGCTCAGTAAGCTCTACCACAGGTTGTGCACAAATACTCCATATGAACATTTATAGTGGAAATGTTTCTAAATTTGCACAGCTCACATTTCCTTTGAGCTATCGCAATTCTGCTTCACACATAGAGTACAGTGCCTTCCTTGATGTAGGCATCCCATACTAGGAAGTCCTTTGCCAGTTTCTTCCATGCCTCACAATCAATTCCAAAGTTTTTCAGAGAGACCTTGAGGGTGTCCTTATATTGTTTTTTTCTGACCACTGTGAAAATTGGAATGACATCCCCTGCTGGGAGAGACATTGTGAGCTCTGGTCTGAAAAGAAACCATGTGATTTTGTTATCCAGAAGTGACCTTTCTGGGATTTTGAAGGTCACATCAGTGTCAGGAATTGATGTCTGCTGCCTGTGGGTCCTGTCAATCAGTGTTACCAGCCAATTAGCTTGGAGCTGTGTGTGTAGACAGCCCTGTTTCCTGTTTCACAGGAGGTTTCTGGGAGAAGCCGCAGGGGAGTGAGGCCTTTTCATGTCTGGACAGCAGCTTGGTGGCAGGGACAAGAAGAATAGGAAGAACTTCATGTGGGCTGTTAAGGAAAGGCAAGTTTTTCTCTCTGGCTATACCAAATAGATCTAAACTAGGATTTTCCATGCTATAAGGAATCTGTTCTCAATCTCTCTCTCTTCAGTAACTTCTAATGCACTTTAATAAATAATTAAAAGTCTAAACTCTTGCTAAAGCTTCTAATTTAAGGCAACCACTCATTAGATTTTAGACATCACAGCTAGAATTTTAGGCCTTACACCACCATTTGAACATCTACCTTTCATGACTTCTCCACAAAAATCTTTTAGCCAAATATACATTTGGCTTTGTACAATGTTATCAGCCCATTGGAGTTGGGCTCTCTTTAGGAGAGTTTGAATACTTGGCAGTTTAGCTGGAGAAAGGACCTCAGTGTCCAGTACCTTATCTTGCCATGTGATCTTCAGAATCTTCCTAGGACAATTCAAATGAAAGTGATTCAGTTTCCTGGCATGGTGCTGATAGACTATCTAGATTTCACAGGCATACAAAAATAAAGTCAGCAAAATGGTTCTGTAGACCTTTAGTTTGTTAGACAGTCTAATACTTCTCCCCCATACTTTCCTTCAGAGACTCCAAAACACTGAGCTAACTCTGGAAATATTTACTTCAACTTCATCATTTATGAGTATTGCCATAGTAAGTGAACTTATCCAGAGTATTCAAAATTTATCCATTTGCTGTAACCATTGGTTCCACATATGGATGGTGTGGTGCTGGCTGGTGGAGCACTTGTGTTTTCGTGGTATTAATTGCTGCACAAGCAGCACAGAATAAATTCATACTTTATTACATCTCAGCTTCAGAGGCTACAGTGAGTTCACAATCATCTGCCAACAAAAAAAAGCATACACCAACACTCCCTCCACTTTTGTCTTGGCTTGTAGCCTTTTCAAGTTGAAGAATTTTGCATCAGTACAGTAGCTGACCTGGATGCTCTATTTGTCCTCATTGAAGGACATGGCTGAAATGATGAATTAGAATAACAACAAAAACAATGATATCGATGTCACTGTACCAAATACATGAAACAGTGTGACATAATGAATAGAGTTGGCCTTTAAACTAAAAGGACCAGGGCGGGGGCGGGGGAAGCAGAGCCAAGATGGTGGAGGAAAGGTAGTAACCTCTTGGAGCTCCCCACACAGTCACTCCAAAAACCTCCAAATAATGCCTTAAGACAATTCCTGGAGCAGCAAAACCCAAAAAAGGAGGGGGTGAGATAATTTTCCAGCCAAAGATGGTTTAGAGGATCAGCAGTAAAGGTCTTCTGAAGTGTAGTGGAAGTGGAGCCCAGTCTCAAGGCCACACTGACAAAAATCCAGCCCCAGGCAAGCTGCACCAGAGAAAGAGACTTCCAGAGCCTTTGAATTGGCTGCAGTGGTGGCTTCTTCTGGAACTAAGCTCATGGTCTGGTGAGAGGACTGAGGGTTAGTGGAGTGGAGGAGATTACAGGGGGCTCTTCTGGCACAGAGGTAGAACTCAGTTGTCTTGCCCTTGATGGGAACCTAGAAGCAGTCTTCAGTGGTGATAGCCCAGGTGGGGGAGGGACACAGGCTTTCCTGGAGCTTGCAGCCACAATGAAACAGAATTTTGTTTCTGGGTTAAAGATCAAGTATGCTATTTACAGACCAGAGCACAGGCCAGGTAAGTGAAGAAGAAGCCTCTCCTTAAATTGTACCACCTGGGACCCCCAGAAGCTTGGGAAAGTACATCCTGGAAGCAGTGCTCCACTTTAAGGAGGAGTTAAAAGTCAAGATATACAGTAGCAATATGAACAGAAAGAAAAAAATGAGGACCATAAAAAGTTTCTTTGGTGAAAAGAAAGATCAAAATATACCCTCAGAAGAAGATAACAAAGTCAAAGTTCCTACAGCTAAAGTTTCCTAGAAAAATATGGATTAGTCTCAGGCCATAGAAGTGATTAGTCTCAGGCTATAGAAGTGCTCAAAAAGGACTTTGAAGTTGAAGAGAGCTAGAGGAAAAAATGAGAGTGATACAGGAAAGTCATAAAAAAAAGTCAATAGCTTGAAAAGCCAAATGGGAAAACTCATTGAAGAAAATAATTGCTTAAGAATTAGTTTTGAACAAATGGAAGCTAATGACTTTATGAGAAATCAAGACACAATAAAGTCAATCCAAATGAATGAAAAAAAAAATAGAGGGCAATGTGAAATATCTCCTTGGAAGAACAGCTGACCAGGAAATAGATCCAGGAGAGATAATTTGAAAATTATTGGACTACCCAAAAACCATGATCAAAAAAAGAGTTTAGACATTATCTTCCAAGAGATTGTCAGGGGAAATTGCCCTGATATTCTAGAAGCAGAAGGTAAAATAGAAATTGAAAGAATCCAACAATCACCTCCTGAAAGAGTTCCCAAAAGAAAATTTCCCGGAATATTATAACCAAATTCCAAAGCTCCCATGTGAAGGAGAAAATATTGTAAGCAGCCAGAAAGAAACAATTCAAGTACTGTTGAGCCACACTCAGGATAACACAAGATCTATCAGCTTCTACATTAAAGGATCAGAGAGCATGGAATATGATATTCTGGAAGGCAAAGGAATTGGGATTACAACAAAAAATCACTGACACAGCAAAACTGATTATAATCTTTCAGGGGGGGGGAATGGGACTTCAATGAAAAAGAGGACATTCAGGCATTCATGATGAAAAGACCTGAACTGAATAGAAAATTTGACTTTCATATACAAGACCCTAGAGAAGCATAAAAAAGTAAACAGGAAAAAGAAATTATGAGGGTTGTTAAAAGGCTAAACTGTTCACATTCCTACATGGGAGGATGGTACTTCTAACTGAGAAGAACTTTTTCAGTAAAGGAATAAATTAAGACAGAGGGCACAGGTGGTAATTGATTATGAAGGGATGATATCTGTAAATCATTTATTTTTTGTTTATTGTGGTTTTTTTGTGGGGCAGTTAGAGTTAGGTGGCATATCCAGGGTCAAGCAGTTGGGGAGTGTCTTATGTCTGAGGCTGGATTTGAGCTCAGGTCCTCCTGGGTCCAGGGTGGGTGCTTTGTCCACTGTGTTACCTAGCTGCCCCATGATGACATCTTCAAAAGAAAATTATGGGGGGAGAGGACTGCACTGGGAGAAAGGGGTAAAGTATTTCACATAAAAGAAGCAAGAAAAAGCTTATGGAGAGAAGGGAAAGATGGAGGAGGAGCAGGGGAGTGAATGAGCCTTACTCTCATCAAAATTGGCTCAAAGAGGGAATAACATACACCCTCAAGTCAGCATAGTAATATATCTTACCCTGTGGGGAAGTGGGATGGAAGGAAATAAGGAGAGAGGGATGGAGGAAGGGAGTGCAGATAGGGGGAGAATCAGTCAGAAGCAAAACACTTTTGAGGAGGGGTAGGGTAAAAGAATGTAGAAAAAGTAAATATCACAGGGAGTGAATAGGATGGAGGGAAATGCAGTTATCAATAGTAACTGGGAAAAATTTTGAAGCAGACGCAGAAGCAATAGAAGAAGAAGAAGATGATGATGATGGCGGCACTTTGCTGGGTTATTGTGAAAAAATTCTTTGTCAGGTAAAAGGCACTATATAAATGTTAGGTATTATTGTTGTTGCAATAATCAACCTCATGGGTGTTTTGTAAGGAAATCTCTCTTTAAAGTATTATATAAATGTAGTTTAATATTTTTTTTTTTTAATGAGAGGATGCTATCAGAAAAACCTGGAAAGACTAACATGAGCTGATGCAAAGTGAAATGTACTGTATACAAAATAACAGCAATATTGTAAGATGATCTGCTGCAAATGACTTAGTTATTTTCAATAATGCAAAGATCCAAGATAACTCTGAATGACAATGGAGAAACAACTGATGGTACCTGAATACCGATAGAAATGTATTTTGTTTTTGTTGTTGTTATTGTTGTTGTTGTAACTTCCTTTTTATAAAGGTCTTTTTTGTCTGCTATGTTTTGCAGAACTGTACAAGTATAATTTATATTGAATTGCTTGAGTTCTTAAGGGAGGAAGGGAGGAAGGATGAGAATTTGGAACGCAAAATTTTAAAAATCAGTGTTACAATTTGTCTTTACATGTAAGGTGGAGACAAATTAGAAAGAAAGAAAGAAAGAAGGAAGGAAGGAAGAAAGAAAGAATAGAATAGAAAGAAACTGAAGGGACTTGGATTCAAACTCATCACTAACACAAACGGGCTGTGCAACTCTGGGAAAGTCACTTAACCCCTCAATGCTTTAGGTAACTCTCTAAGATTATAAATTGCAGAGGAGATACCAACATGAATCAGTAGAGAGAGTTTCCTCATCAGTAATTACCTAGATCAATGAACTAATGGATCCAATCCCTATCCATATTAAATACTTATATTCTATAAGCTACACAAAACAAAAAGCTTTCCAAATATAGATACCCAGCCCGGAGCAGCAAAACTCATAGAAGAATGTGCTGAAATCATCTTCTAACCAAGAACAGCTTGGAAGGTCAGAAGGAGGGAGCTGCTGTGCTGAGACAGGAGTCGAGCCCAACCCCACAGTCACCCTGACACAGATCCAGTCCCAGGAAGGCCTCACCAGAAAAGCAGACCCCCAGAGCCTCTGAATCAGCTGAAGCACCAGTGTTGTCTGGAACTAAGCTCACAGTCTGGTGAGTGGGCTGAGCCCTGGGCAGGGGGGAGACTATAGGAGTCTATGCTGGTGCTAAGGCAGAACTTGGATGTTACACCCCTGCTGAAAACCAAGAGGTAGGCTTGAGTAGCAGTGGCCCAGGTGGGGAAGGAGCACAGGCTCGTCAGAGCTAACAACCACAACACACAAAGCTAGTTGATTAGCAAGTTGGTCTGGGGTCATCTAAGGACCAGGGAACAGGCCAGGTGAGTGAAGAACCTGATCCTCCTTAAATGATACCACCTGGGACTTCTTAAGCTTGGGATACTGCAGCCGGGAAACAGTGCCCCACTTTAAGGAGCTAAAAGTCAAGTAAAAGAAAGGCAAGATGAGCAGATAGAGAAAGGTTAGGACTATAGAAAGTTTCTTCAGTAACAAGGAAGAGCAAGGGGCACCCTCAGAGGAAGATGTCAACATCAGGGACCCTATATCTAAAGCTTCCAAGAAAAATATGAATTGGTCTCAGGCCATAGAGGTGCTCAAAAAGGACTTTGAAGATATAGTTAGAGAGGTAGAGGAAAAAATGGAAAGAGAAATGAGGGTGATGCAGGAAAGACATGAGAAAAAAGTCAACAGCTTGAAAAGTCAAATTGGCCAAATGGAAAAGGAGGTACAAAAGCTCTCTGATGAAAATAATTGCCTAAGAATGAGGATTGAACAAATGGAAACCAGTGACTTTATGAGAAACCAAGACACAATAAAGCAAATCCAAATGAATAAAAAAAATAAGAGGGCAATGTGAAATATCTTCTGGGAAAAACTGCTGACCTAGAAAATAGGTCCAGGAGAGATCATTTGAAAATTATTGGTCTACCTAAAAACCATGATCAAGAAAAGAGCTTAGACATCATCTTCCAAGATATTCTCAGGGAAAATTGCCCTGAAATTCTAGAAGAAGCTAAAATAGAAATTGAAAGAATCCACTGATCACCTCCAGAAAGAGATCCCAAAAGGGAAATTCCTAAGAATATTATAGCCAAATTCCAGAGAACTCAGGTCAAGGAGAAAATATTGCAAGCTGCCAAAAAGAAAGAATTCAAGTATTGTGGAGCCTCAGTCAGGATAGCACAAGATCTAGCAGCTTCTACATTAAAGGACTGGAGGGCATGGAATATGATATTCCAGAGGGCAAAGGAAATGGGATTACAACCAAGAATCACCTACCCAGCAAAACTCATCATAATCTTTCAGTGGGAAAAGTGGGACTTTAATGAAGAAAAAGACTTTCAGATATTTGTGATGAAAAGACCTGAACATACAAGACCCTAGAAAACCGTAAAAAATTGGAGCTGGGGGACATACCTGGGGTCATACAGTGGGCAACTGTCTTGTGTCTGAGGCCAGGTTTTGGCTGGGATCCCCCTGGGTCCAGGGGTGATGCTTTGTCCACTATGTCACCTAGCTAGGTGATGACATCTTTAGGGTTAAATTGAGGGGTGAAGGGAATTCACTGGGGGAGGGGGAAGGGCAGAAGTCAAATCCTACATGAAAGTAA
This sequence comes from Dromiciops gliroides, assembly GCF_019393635.1. Classification (NCBI taxonomy): domain Eukaryota; kingdom Metazoa; phylum Chordata; class Mammalia; order Microbiotheria; family Microbiotheriidae; genus Dromiciops; species Dromiciops gliroides. Next base: position 303,661,617 of record NC_057862.1, on the reverse strand, counting down.
CAGGAAAAGGCTTATGGAGTTGGGGAAGAGATGGGAGAGGAGCAGGGCAGTAAATGAATTTTACACTCATCAGAAAAGGCTCAAAGACCTTAAACTCATCAGAGCTGCCTCAAGGAGGGACTAACACACACACACACCCAACTGGGTGGAGTAATCTATTTAATCTAGGCAGTAAATGAGCCTAACACTCATCAGAATTGGCTCAAAGACCTCAATCTCTTTAGAATTGGCTCAAGGAGGGAATAATGGACACACTCAATTGGGTGGAGTAATCTCTCTAACCCTGCAGGAAAATAGGAGGGGAAGGGGATAAAGAGAGAGGGGCCAAAGAAGGAAGGGCAGAGTGGGGGAGGGGACAGACAGAAGCAAATCCCTTTTGAAGAGGGATAGGATGAAAGAAGATGGATAATAGAATAAATATCATGGGGAAGGGAATAGGATGGAAGGGAAACAGTTAACAATAGTAATCATGAAAAAGAGAAAAGGGGGGAAAATTGTACAAAAAATATTTATAGCAACTCTTGGTGGAGGCTAAGAATTGAGAATCAAGGGAATGTCCATCAATTGAGGAATGATGGAAAAAGCTGTGTTATATGATTGTGGTAGAATGGTCTTGTGCTACAGGAAATGGCAAATAGGACAATCCCCAAAAAACCTGGAAAGACTAATGAACATTGATGTATAGTGAAGTGAGCAGAGCTGGGAGGACATTGTGCATAGTGACAGCAGTATTGTTCAGTGAGCAATTGTGAATGACTTAACCACTCTCAGCCATGCAATAATCCATGACAATCCCAAGGAACTAATGAGGAAGCTTACTATGCACCCCTATAGAAAGAACTGATAAAAAGAACACTTTTGGATTGTACATATATAACCTGATTGTGATCTTGTGGAGGGGGGAGGAAAGGGAGAGAGGGAGAAAAATTTGGAACTCTAAATCTTATGAAAATGAATGTTGAAAACTACCCTTACATGTAACTGGAAAATAAAATAAATGTTTGTTGCTAAAAAACAAAAACAAAAACAAACAAATATAGATACCCAGTAGAGGAAATCAAAAGCATTCAGGAACAGGAAGAGGAACATACCATCTCCTTCCTTGTTGCCTGCTACTAAAGTTAGCTGAATTGAGGGTCCTTTCTATGAGTCTACAGAGGATGAGTTAAGTCTCAATGAGTGTAAATGATGAATCCCTTAAAGTTGTCACGTGTTCTATTTCATGCTATTTGAGAGCATAATTATGTAAAATGTGATCATTGGTTCCAACCCAATGGAATTGTTCCATCTAAATTCAAGTTGTATGTATGACCACTTCTGGAGGGAATCTGTTTTTTGCACTAATCAAGAGATAGCTTGATGTCCTACTACTTTTTTTCAACTACAGAAAAACAATTATTTTAAGTGTATGGTGAGTTATTCCTGAATCCTTTCCAGCTGAACTCCATCAAAAAGATGGGAAGAACTTTTGTAACAATTATAATAATCATAGTAGCTCATATTTATATGATGTGTTATGGTTTATAAAATGCCTTGGGAACAGGGAACCTATTCGTCTTGTTGACTCAGGGGAGGGAGGGAGGGAGGGAAGAAATGGAGCTTTTTATTTATTTATGTGACATGTAGCAATTTCATGTCGCAAACTCACACTGAGTGTTTTTCCATCTTGCCTAAAGCAGACTATGTTCACCCTAATTGCTCTGAATTACCCCCATTTGATCTCTGAAGGACTGCAAAAAGAACATTGTCTGTTATACAGTTAATATTTATCAAGCATCCACCGCTCCGTGGTGTCTGGAATCACATATTACATTTTCCCTCCATTAAGCAAAGGAGCAATTATTCTTTTGTGAAGCTGTTTGCTGAAACCAGACACTGAATCTCACACTGTGCTTACTAGAGAATAATTTCCTAAGCCAACATTCTCTTTTATGCCCATCCTCTCTCCCCCACCCCCACCCCAAGCACATTTCCTAGGAATTTGTTCAAAGAATTGAAAATATGTCTTGGTGTTTCAAGGCTGTCTTTGGGATAGCTGCAAAAAAAGCCAGAGGCAGAATCATTGTGGAATGGAAAAAGTACTGGCCTTAAGAGGAAAAGACTTGGATCTGAGGCCTTGCTCTGCCACTTAGTAGATATGCTGATATACGGGATACTTTCAAACCTCAGTCTTCTCTCCCCATTTTTAAAACAGGAATGAAACATGTGCTTCTAACACAAGTGGCATTTGGAATTATGAAGTGAGTAGAGACCATGAGGATCATTTGAAGTAAATGGTGATATTTAACTAGGAGAAGGGAATGCTTAGAACATTTCTTTAAATATCTGAAGAGGTATTAGGCTTGTTCTTCTTGGTCCCAGGGGGCAATGCTAATGTCAATGGGAAGAAGTTATAAGGAAGAAGTTTTTTACTCCACAAAAAGAAAAAAATTCCTGACAATTTCAGTTGTCCAAAAATAGAATGGTCTGCCGCAAGAAGCAATGAGTTCTCCATTACTAGAGTTCTTCAAGTGGAGATTGTCTGACCATTTGTAAAATACATTGTCTGAGCTTTTTCTACATTGGGCAAGGGTTGCATTTAAAGAAACCTCTGAGGTTTCTTGCAACTCTGAGATTCTGTTATACTATTAAATTGATCATAAGAGTTTGTATAGGGTAGTGGGTAGAAAGCTGGCCTCAGAACCAGGAAGACCTGAGTTTGAGGCTTACCACAGATGCAGCCTGGCTGTGTAACCCTGTGCAAATCATTTAACCTCTTGGTGTATCAAAGGCCAGTGGTGTCAAACTCAAATAGAAACAGAACTGCCAAACTGTGAAGATCCCTGTAACTGCACATTGACTTAGAATACGATATATTGACATTATGAATGTTCTATTGCATTTTTATTTATTTTGTTAAATATTTGCCAATTACATTTTAATGTAGTTCTGGGTGTTGTAGCCCCACATTTGACACCTCTGCTCAGGTAACTCTCTAAGAATATCAGGTGCAGAGAAGATGTTGACTTGCACTGGGATAGGGAGTTTCCTCTTCTGGGAGTTTCATATAACGATAAAATCACAGTTTAGTCCCTGTGTATATCAACTCAATCATATACTACTTTGCCTAGATCATCTTAGGGTTCTGAGACACCCCCCCCACAGCTCCCCTTCTTCCCTCCCTCCCTCCCCTGAGTCAACAAGACCAATAGGCTCCCTGTTCCCAAGGCACTTTATAAACCATAACACAGCATATAAATATGTTACTATGATTATGATTATTATAATTATTATGAAAGTTCTTCCCACCTTTTTGATGGAGTTCAGCTAGAAAGGATTCAGGAATAACTCACTATATACTTATTATTCTTTTACATTGCAAACAGACAAAATAATTGCTTTATTGTAGTTTAAAAAAAGTAGTACAATATTAAGCTATCTCTTGATTAGTGCACAAACCAGATTCCCTCCAGCACCTTAGGGTTCTGAGACCCCACCTATAATTACCACTCTAGGGAATTATTCAGAAAAGAAACATGCATGCTCACACAAGTTCTTGGAATCCTCCCTCCCATTTGCACACTGGTCTGGGTTCTAATTGTTTGGAAATGGGAAAGTTTATTCTAAGAGTTGGCCATAAATAAAGAAAATGATAAAAGTTTTTCATAATTTCATTAGACAAAAGCACAAAAAATAACAATAGCAACAATAATAACCATCACTTTAGAGTTACAGAGTATTTTATTTAATTCTAACAACAACCCTGTGAGTGAGATAAGCAGGGTAAATGAGGAAACTGAGAACAAACAAATAAATCAGTTCCAGCTATTTAACAGAATTTCCCAAGTCATACTACTGCAAGTCATGACATCACCTCCTGATGTCATGGTCCTCTTCAAGAACTAAGGAAAACTAACAACAACCACCAGGTCATACAGGTAATACACAGCAAAGACAAGACTAGACCAAACCTAGTCTCTTTGTATGGTTTATGAAAATGAATCCTATTTCTTTGTAGCAAAACTCATTATATATGTTTTGGCTAAAGATCAAACTGAAGCATCAAAAAATAAAAATTAACAAATCCATAAACTAGTGTTTACATGTCTACAGTAAAAGATAATCAGGGTAGCTAGGTGGTGCAGCGGATAAAGCACCAGCCCTGGATTCAGGAGTACCTGAGTTCAAATCCAGCCTCAGACACTTACTAGCTGTGTGACCCTGGACAAGTCACTTAACCCCCATTGCCCCGCAAAAAACAATAAATAAAATTAAAATTAAGAATCATCTTACAGAGAAAGATGACAATGTTGGCCAAGTTTGCTAGGACATACTTAACTATGAAATCAACTCAATTCAACAAACATTAAATCACTCTTTGCTTCAGGGAACTGCTCTAAGCACTAAAAATAAAAATAAAAAAATTAATGCATGTTTGCTTTTAAGGAGTATCAGTCCACTAGGGGAGAATACATATATACTAATGATAAATATGGGGGAGAATGAGGTTGAATGTGAAGAAGTCCAAATGGGAATCGTGTGGGAAATGTGTGGAGAGTTTCAACTGGAGAGGTGGAGGAGAGGAATGAGAGAATTGTAGTTTTCAACCCCTATGGCTCTTCTATTCTCCCACTTGGGTGAAATAGATAGAAGGATGGGCAGGTGGACAGACAGGCAGGCAGACAAATAGAGAGATAGATAGAGATAGGTAGTGTCCATTTTTGGTTTTATGCCTGTCTCCTACAGAAAAAAAAAAGATCAGAAAAATTATTTTCATAATGTTTCCTACAGGAAAAACCAGATCAGAAATAGATAGGAAAAACATAGTACCACTTTATTTGTCCCAAGAACAAGCAGTCATGAATCATGCAGAGACCTCTTCCAAACTCAAAGGTTTCCCCTTTTTGTGACACTATATAAACCTCTTTTTTTCTTTCACTGGTTACAGGGTAACATCAGCTTTATTAGTATGATATGAATCAACGTAAATCAAATACTATACACAGGCAACTTAAAGAAATAGGAAGGGTTTATCAAGAACAAGGATGCCTAGATATTTGATAAGGATAACAATAAGATATATTTCCTCTCTTGGGGAAAGAAGTTAGTGAATAGGGACTTATCTGGTAACTATCTGGGTTCAGTTTGAAGTTTAGTCAAAGGGCTTTTTGCTCCTATTAATCCAAGGTTTCATAAAATCCATTTTTATTTATTTTTTCAAACAAGAAAGTAGTGAGGATTTATTGTACATGTGTGCTACACTAAGCCACAACAAACAATCAGTCCGGAATGAAAGGAGTCCCACAGCACAAAATCAAAGCAGGCAGGTGGAATCTGCATTAAAAGGTGGCATGTTCTTTTGTCAGGGAGGTGTCAAATGGTGGCAGGTGTCTTTCGTCAGATGGTAGAGCTAGCACAGTACTTAGTAGGGAGAGTGATGCTTCCAGATGGTTTCTGCTTTCCCAAGAATGTCACCAAGGGTCATTCCATCTCTGCTCCTGTGGCCTCTGTGGTCAACACAGTCTGATTACTTGGACCTCTGTCTTATCTTTCTCATCTTGCATTTCAGCCTATTTATTGCTTCTTCCTCTACTTGGCTCTCATGCCGCAGCAGAAGTCAACAAGATGGTGCTAAGAAGAATAGCCATAAAATCCTTTTGGATAATAAGGTGGATCCATCAAATCCAGGTGATCCATACATTCATCATAACAGTAGACAGAAAGTAACAGAGACAGATAGAAACATAGGCATGGAGAGGAACTAGTTCCAAAGGACTAGGTCACTGGCTTTGCTTACTTGCCTAACCACATTCCTGCCCTTTTCATATGCAGATATAATATGCACTATAAGGGTGACTGTCCCAACTCATACAAAAGAGTCAAGCCCAGAGGGACTGGGATGTGTTTTTTCTAATGCTATAGCTTTGAAACCCACATTGGGTTAGTACTGAGAGAGAGAGAGAGAGAGAGAGAGAGAGAATCAGTGATATCAATTAGTCAGCCAGACCTAATTAGCATGTAGAAAGAGACTTTATTAAGGTGGCATAGTAAGAACAATTGGTACAAACATCCCACTAAGCCTGTGACACACTTTCCTATATAGTCCATACAGAATCCAAGGAAAAGTGGATTCGAACTCAAAAAGCACATAAAGCAAAGGGAAACTCAGGGATACTAGAAGGTTTTTGTTCATTTGTTTGTTTGCTTTTTTTTTTTTTTTTTACTGATGTCCTCAAGATGGTCATATGGTATAGCTTTTTTTGCTAGGCTCTCTGTAGAGCCTTGAATCAGTTTCTTAATCTCATCTATTATGTATTTGGCTCCCAATACTGTTATCACTGAGTGAGACAAAAGGCATAAAAGGTTGATGAAAAAGTCCAAATCCCATGGTTTTCTGAGATACTCCCCTAACCAAAGTGGGAGGCGAGGATTCATGCTGAGGTAAAAATGATCTTTTCTCCCCTAAGAAATCCTACTGAGGGCTGACTGGAACACCGTCTCTCCTGCCTCACCATTCACTCTGATCTTCCTCTTTGCTGGCAAATGATCAAATCTCTGATTCCAAGTAGCTCATACTAACCTCAGAAGGCTTAGCCAATAGGAACAAACTTCTTTTGTTACCTAAAGGGGTGTCTAGGCTTTGTTCACACCTAGTAAACAATGTAAATATCTTCTGGCCTGATAAATATATCAGGGCTAAGTGCCTTAGGGTAGTTTTGATCCCACCCTTATACAGACAAATACAGCCAAAAGCTCAGAGGGGCTTTGTGGAATTCCTTCAGGAGCCACTAAAGGTTTTAATCATAATATTAATAGTAAACATATACCATTTTAAGTTTTTCAAGGTTACTTGCATACCGTTATTTTATTTGATGGGGAACAGGAAGCAAGTTTCATCATTGTCCCCATTTTATGGTTGAGGATACTGAGCCTTACAGAGGGTAAATAAACTTCCAGGGTCAAAATGTTACTAAGTATCTGAGGCCCCAGGTTTTTTTGGTTCTAAGTCCATCTCTCTATCCACACTATTATCATAATGTTTGGAAATTCAGAGATTTTTAGTCACCATCAGTCACTAATGAGTGAAATGAGGGCAAGAGACTTTATCACAAAAGATTAGAGTTGATAATAAGAACTAAAAATAGGAATTAAATTAATGAACTCATTATTTTTCCCACTATAGATATTAATTTCTGATTTAAATGGCATAGCTACATTTTAGAAAGTTTGACATTGTTTACCATTGATTAAATAAAGCATTTGTCAGAATTCTCTTAAAAAAAAAAAAAGCAGGATGTCAGATCCTTGGGAACATAATTCCTTACTATAGCATTGATTCAATCAGAAAAAATTCAGTTCAATTTCCATTGCTATGAGTAAGGGCCACTCTTCCAGGAACAGATGCCATACAAGCTCAACGACTACTTGCTATCTTCTAGTGCTCCAAGGTAGAGCTGCCCCCGGCTCTGTTCTTCATTCTTCAGGATAGCTAGAGATACACATAGTGTCTTCACCACCACAGCCAAGTAAATTCAGCTAAGTGGCAGGCAGATTAGGCTACTGCAAAATGTGGCAAATATGTTTGGGGTGGGGGAGGATATAAATATTATTTGGCATAGAAACAGTGTTATGCAGCTTCAGAACCAAGACACCTGAATAATGTAAGTCTCACTTTTCATAGATACTGGTTTTGAGATTCAGGTCATGACACAACTGCTCAGTGCTCCAGGAAATTCTTTGAGACTATTGGTTGCAGAGAAGGTGCCAACCAGCATTGTTAAAGGGAGATTCCTCATCTGGGAGATCCCTATACCAAGGAAATCACAGACCTAATTCTTATGCTCTATTATTTTTGTCAAAAAAAAAATCAAACATACACATTAGTTTCTCACACAATTACTAAATATCCAACTTAGAAGAAAACTGAATGTATACCTGAACAGGAATCTACTACACAAGTTAACCTCCTTTGAAGACAAAATCTCAGACAGCCCATGCTATTTTTGAATAGCTCAATTATTAGGGAATTTTGCCTTACATCAAGACAAAATCTCCCCATCTGAAATTTCTACCCATTGTTCCTAATTTTGTCCTCTGGAAAGCAGAATAAATGTAATTTCTATAAATACTTGAAGATAGTGATTGTGCCCTAGGTATAAATGAATAAAGGAGGACTAGAGAGTAGAACCTTATAAAAAGAAGACACAGTCCTTATAGTATGCTCAGACTTGCCCTTCCTAGTGGGTCATACAGATCATGTGCAATATTCTCTGCCCAATTTTAACCCAACAAAAGGAGGGTTGGTGAACTTGTTTCCAACTGTGAATGACTAGGGGCCTAGGACTGTGTGATGACAAGGAGTTTTCTACTTGGCTGAAGAACCAGACCTGAGTTGAAATACAAAAGGATCTAAATACCTCTTCTCTTCCCCCAACCCACTTTCTTGATTATTTCAGAATGAGAAAGATTGCTATCAACTGGAAGAGCAATGGTGAACTATATTCTCCACAGCTGGCTGCCACATGTCCATGAACACATGACACCTTAGTTTTTTATCTTTGATAAATGAATATACAGAGAGGCAGTTCCCAAGTGACCAGTGAAACTGGCAGCACCATCAAAGCCATCAGAGGTTCCACAGACAACAGGAGTTCTGGAGCCAGTGGTAGAGATGCCTAGTCTTATTAGGAACCAGCATAGCAATCAAGTGACCTGTTTAACACAGCCCAACAATGGACTGACCTCTCAGCCAAGACAACATTTCCTGAAAGGAGCCAAACCAATTGAGAAAGAGAACAAGATATCCATTGACAAACCAAATGAACTAGAAAAGGACTCTGATGATATAAAGACTCCCAGGGCCAGGAGTCCTGAGGTACTCCTTGGTCTCATGTGCTCCCTAAACTTGTGTCTTACTACCTTTGTGCAAGCAAGACTATATATTATGTTTTCTGTTCCTGTTGTACCTTCTCAGTATCCCTTTGTAAAAGTCAATTTATGCCAACTGATTGATTGATATTGGGGAAAACACTGGGACAGGAATTCAGCAACAATAGTATTAGAAACCCTAGCAATATAAGGGTTACCTGATAATAAAACTCAGGCAGCTATGTGACTCAGTGGACCAGGTTCGGAGTCATAAAGACCTGAGTTGTCCCAGGCTGAGCTGACTCTCTAAACCACTGGGAGGCTTCCTTATTCTTATTTCCAAACAGGAGCAAAGTAAAGTTCTTTGTCAGAAGACACCAATGGGTGAGCCCAAGTGTCTAATGCAGTGGGCCTGTTGGTTAGCCTAGGCCCCGGGGATCTCCTGGATCCAGGGACAGCCCAGGGAAGGCTGAAAGGGGCTCTTGGAGCTCTGTAAACCACCTGCAGGAATAAAGAAGGAAGCCCTGCTACCATTTTTTTTTAAATCTGGCCTTTGAAATTTACTAGTTCTGTGTCCCTAGACAAGTTACTTAACTTCTGATTGCCTTAGTTTCCTCAACTATAAATGGAGTTAATAACAGCACCTACCTACAGGTTTATTGTGAGAATCAAATGATATAATAGTAACAAAGCATTTTGCACAGTGCCTAGCACTTACTAGGTGCTACATAAAGGCTTATTCCCTCTCCTCTCCCCAACCCAGGGGAGAAATAGTCAACTACCTTCTGGGGTACATCCCAACTCACCAGTGCAAGAAGTTAGGGAAGTAGCTAAGAGAGGGATGCTCAAACTTGAAAAGGTAGACTCAAGAAGTAGAAAGAGAAGAGAGTTGGCAAGACTCAATAAGACTAACAATTAGAGAGTTAACCAAATTGGTAGTATATTGGTGGGTGGGATAAACTGATGAAAAAGATAAAAGGTTGGTATGAGGCTAAGGGCAAGTGGCTTTGCCTGTGCTTCTAGAATCATCAAAATGAAGGAATTTGAGTGGCTTGTCAAGTTATTGAGGTGTTTTTTCTGTAAAGGCTTTAACCAGGTGCTTAGGGTCAAGGTATAAACATACAGAAGTGAGAGGCCATCTATTAAGGGTCAGAGGAAGAAGAGAAGAGTAGCTGGAGTGGGTGATTACTTGCTCAGGGGCCCTAAGGTATCTCTTTATCATCCTCATAAAAAAGTAGAGGTCTATTTTTATCTCCCAGGGCTGTATCTGAGACAAATACCCCAGACTTTTTCATATAAATGTTGTCTAACCACACCACTTTCAAACTATACTTGGGTAACTGATTTTTTTTTAATTAATAAAGTATTTTTTTTCCCATTACATGTAAAGATAGTTCTCATCTTTTGTTTATACAAGCTTTACAATTTCAGATTTTTCTCCCTCCCTCCCATCCCTTCCCCCTCCCCTAGACAGCAGGTAATCTGATATAGGTTATATATATATATATATATATATATATATATACACATATATATATATACACATATATATACACATATATATATATCCACATAATAACATTAATCCTATTTCTGCATTAGTCATATTATAAGAGAAAAATCAGAGCAATGATGAAAAACCTCAAAATAGAAAAAAAACAACAGCACCAAAACAAAAGAAATAGTATGGTTCATTCAGCATCTATACTCCGCAGTTCTTTTTTTTTTTTTCTTGGATTTGGAGATCCTCTTCCATCATGAGTTCCCTGGAACTCTTCTGTGCCATTGCATTGGTGAGAAGAATATAGTCCATCACAGTAGATCAACACTCAATGTTGATGATACTGTGTACAATGTTCTTCTGGTTCTGCTCATCTCACTCATCATCACCTCACGCAAGACCCTCCAGGTTTCTCTGAACTCCTCCTGCTCATCACTCTTACAGCACAATAGTATTGCATTACATTCATATACCACAACTTGTCCAGCCATTCCCCAATTGATGGGCATCCCCTCAACTTCCAATTCCTTGCCACCACATAAAGAGCAGCTATAAATATTTTTGTACATGTGGATCCCTTTCCCCCTTCCATGATTTCTTTGGGAAAAAGACCCAAAAGTGGTATTGCTGGGTCAAAGGGTATGCACAGCTTTATTGCCCTTTGGGCATAATTCCAAATTGCTCTCCAGAATGGTTGGATCAGTTCACAGCTCCACAACAATGAATTAGTGTTCCAATCTTCCCACAGCTTCTCCAACATTTATTATCTTCCTTTTTTGTCATTTTAGCCAATCTGATAGGTATCAGGTGGTACCTCAGAGTTGTTTTAATTTACATCTCTCTAATCATTAGAGGTCTACAGCATTTTTTCATATGGGAATAGATAGCTTTGGTTTCTTCATCAGAAAACTGCCTGTTCATATCCTTTGACCATTTCTCAATTGGGGAATGACTTGGATTCTTATAAATTTGATTTAGTTCCCTATATATTTTAGAGATGAGGCCTTTATCAGAAGTACTGCCACAAAAATTGTTTCCCAGCTTTCTGCCTCCCTTCTAATTTTGGATGCATTGCTTCTGTTTGTACAAAAATTTTTTAATTTAATGTGATAAAAATCATCCATTTTGCTTTTTATAATATACTCTATCTCTTGTTTGGTCATAAACTGTTTTCCTTTCCAAAGGTCTGATAGGTAGACTATTCCTTTCTCTCCTAATTTACCTATGGTATCACCTCTTATGTCTAAATCATGTATCCATTTTGACCTTATTTTAGTATAAGGTGTAAGATGTTGGTCTATGCCTAATTTCTGCCATACTATCTTCCAGTTTTCCCAGCAGTTTTTGTCAAATACTGAGTTCCTATCCCAGAAGCTGGAGTCTTTGGGTTTATCAAACACTACATTACTAGTGTCATTTACTACTGCATTTCCTGAGCCTAGCCTATTCCATTGATCTACCACTCTATTTTTTAGCCAGTACCAGATAGTTTTGATGACTGTCGCTTTATAGTAAAACTCCAGGTTTGGTACCGCTAACCCACCTTCCTGTGAATTTTTTTTTATTATTTCCCTGGATATCCTTGATTTTTTGTTTTTCCAGATGAATTTTGTTATTATTTTTTCTAGTTCTATAAAATAATTTTTAGGTAGTCTGATTGGTATGGCATTGAATAAGTAAATTAATTTAGGCAGTATTGTCATTTTTACTATATTAGCTCTGCCTATCCATGAGCAATTGATATCTTTCCAATTATTTAGATCTGATTTGATTTGTGTGAAGAGTGTTTGGTAGTTGTATACATAGAGTTCCTGGGTTTGTCTTGGCAAGTAGACTCCCAAGTATTTTATATTATCTACTGTTACTTTAAATGGAATTTCTCTTTCTATCTCTTGCCGCTGGACTTTGTTGGTCATGTATAGAAATGCTGATGATTTATGTGGATTTATTTTATGTCCTGCTACTTTGCTAAAGTTGTTAATTGTTTCAAGTAATTTTTGAGTTGATTCTCTAGGATTCTTTAAGTATACCATCATATCATCTGCAAAGAGTGATAATTTTGTTTCCTCCTTGCCTATTCTAATTCCTTTAATTCCTTTCTCTTCTCTGATTGCTAAAGCTAACATTTCTAGTACAATATTAAATAATAGGGGTGATAATGGACATCCCTGTTTCACCCCTGAGCTTATTGGGAAGGCCTCTAACTTATCTCCATTGCATATAATACTTGCTGATGGCTTTAGGTAGATACTGTTTATTATTTTAAGGAAAGCTCCACCTATTCCTAAACTCTCTAGTGTTTTTATTAGGAATGGGTGTTGTATTTTGTCAAAAGCTTTCTCTGCATCTATTGAGATAATCATATGATTTTAGTTAGTTTTCTTATTGATGTGGTTGATTATGTTAATAGTTTTCCTAAAGTTGAAACACCCTTGCATTCCTGGTATAAATCCCACCTGGTCATAATGTATTATCCTGGTGATCACTTGCTGTAATCTCCTTGCTAATATCTTATTTAAGATTTTTGCATCAATATTCATTAGGGAAATTGGTGTATAATTTTCTTTCTCTGTTTTTGCTTTGCCTGGTTTTGGCATCACCACCATATTTGTGTCATAAAACGAATTTGGTAGAACTCCTTCTTCAGCTATTTTTCCAAATAATTTGTATAATATTGGAATTAATTGTTCTTTAAATGTTTGGTAAAATCCACCTGTAAACCCATCTGGCCCTGGGGATTTTTTCTTAGGGAGTTCATTAATGGCTTGTTCAATTTCTTTTTCTAATATGGGTTTATTTAAGGATTTTATTTCCTCTTCAGTTGACCTGGGCAGTTTGTATTTTTGTAGATATTCATCCATTTCATTTAGATTGTAAAATTTATTGGCATACAGTTGGGCAAAATAATTCCTAATTATTGATTTAATTTCCACTTCAATGGTGGTAACATCACCCTTTTCATTTTTGATACTGGTGATTTGGTTTTCTTCTTTCTTTTTTTAATCAAATTAACCAATATTTTATCTATTTTATTGTGTTTTTCATAAAACCAGCTCTTAGTTTTATTGATTAATTCTATAATATTTTTGCTTTCAATCTTATTAATTTCTCCTTTAATTTTCAGGATCTCTAGTTTAGTGTCTAATTGGGGATTTCTAATTTGTTCTTTTTCTAGCTTTTTAAGTTGCATGCCCAATTCATTAATCTCCTCTTTCTCTTTTTTATTCATGCAAGCATTTAGAGCTATAAATTTTCCCCTAAGCACTGCTTTGGCTGCATCCCATAGATTTTGGTATGTTGTCTCATTATTGTCATTCTCTTGGATATAGTTATTGATTGTTTCTATGATTTGTTGTTTGGCCCATTCATTCTTTAGAATGAAATTATTTAATTTCCAATTGATTTTCATTCTACTTTTCCCTGGCTCTTTCTTACATGTGATTTTTATTGCATCATGATCTGAGAAGGATGCATTTACTATTTCTGCCTTTCTATATTTGACTATGATGTTTTTGTGCCCTAATACATGGTCAATTTTTGAAAATGTGCCATGTACTGCTGAGAAAAAGGTATATTCCTTTCTATCCTCATTCAATTTTCTCCAGACATCTATCATGTCTAACTTTTCTAGTAAGCTATTCACCTCTTTCACTTCTTTCTTATTTATTTTTTGGCTAGATTTATCTAATTCTGAGAGGGGGAGATTCACTAGTATAGTATTAATGTCCAATTCCTCTTGTAACTCATTTAACTTCTCCTCTAAGAACTTGGATGCTATACCACTTGGCGCATACATACTTAATATTGATATTACTTCATTATCTATAGTACCTTTAAGCAAGATGTAATTTCCTTCCTTATCTCTTTTAATGAGATCTATTTTTGCCTGTGCTTTGTCTAAGATAAGGATTGCTACCCCTGCTTTTTTTACTTTAGCTGAAGCATAATATATTCTGCTCCAGCCTTTTACCTTTACTCTGTGTGTATCTCTCTGCTTCAAATGTGTTTCTTGTAAACAGCATATTGTAGGGTTCTGGTTTTTAATCCACTCTGCAATTCGCTTCCGTTTTATAGCAGAGTTCATCCCATTCACATTCACAGTTATTATTACTGACTGTCTATTCCCCTCCATTCTATTTACCCCCTTTGTACTTTTCCCCCCTTCTTTCACCCTATTCCTCCTCACTGACGTTTTACTTCTTACCCCTGCCTCCCCTGATCTGCCCTCCCTTTTTATCGCACCCCTCTCTTTTCTTTACCCTTTTCTCCCTTGCTTTTGTCCTCCCTTCTATCAGTCCCCCCCTTTCCCTTCCCCTTTTGCTTCCGTAAAGAATGAGTTAAGTTTCTTTATCCCAATGAACGTATATGTTATTCCCTCTTTGAATCAAATCTAATGAGAGTAGGGTTGAAACAATGTTCACCCCTCCTTTCTTTCCCTCTATTGTAATGGTTTTTTTTTTCACTTCTTCATATGATATAATTCATCCCATTCCACCTCCCCTTTCCTCTCCTCCCCATAGATTCCCTTTTTAACCCCTTAATTCTTTTTTGTATCATCACCTCAAAGACAATTTATATTTATACCCTCTGTGTAAAGTCCTTCTCTCTGCCCAAATACATTTACAATTTTTAAGAGTTATGAGTATTATCTTCCCGTATAGGGATATAAACAGTTTGAGCTAATAGGGTAACCTTTTTCCCCACCCCCTCTGTTTACCTTTTTAAACTTCTCTTGAGTCTTGTATGTTGAGATCGAATTTTCTATTCAGTTCTGGTCTTTTCACCAGGAAAGATTGAAAGTCCCCAATGTCATTAAATGTCCATCTTTTCCCTTGAAAGAAAATGCTCAGTTTTGCTGGGTAATAGATTCTCGGCTGCAATCCAAGCTCCTTTGCCTTCCAGAATATCATATTCCAAGCCTTGTGGTCCTTTAATGTTGAAGCTGCCAGGTCCTGGGCAATCCTGACTGTGGCTCCATGATATTTAAATTGCTTCTTTCTGGCTGCTTGGAGTATTTTCTCCTTCACCTGATAATTCTGGAATTTGGCTACAATATTTCTTGGAGTTTTCCTTTTGGGTTCTCTTTCAGGAGGTGATTGGTGGATTCTTTCAATGATGATTTTATTCTCTGATTCTATGATATCAGGGTAGTTCTCCTTAATAATTTCCTGGAATATGGTGTCTAGATTCTTTTTCTGATCATGGCTTTCAGGTAGTCCAATGATTCTCAAATTGTCTCTCCTCGATCTGTTTTCCAGATCAGTTGTCTTTCCAATGAGGTATTTCACATTTTCTTCTATTTTTTCATTCTTTTGATTCTGCTTGACTGATTCCCAGTGTCTCATGGATTCCTTATCTTCTAACTGTCCCATTTTAATTTTTAAGGCATTGTTTTCTTCAGTGAGATTATGCACCTTTTTTTCCATTTGGCCAAGTGAATTTTTTAAGGCAGTGTTTACTTCAATGAGATTATGCACCTTTTTTTCCGTTTGGCCAAATGAATTTTTTAAGGCATTGTTTTCTTCAGTGAAATTATGTGTTTCCTTTTCCAAGCTGCTGATTCTTTTTTCATAGTTTTCTTGTTTTGCTTTCATTTCTCTCCCCATTTTATCTTCTACCTCTCTCAATTGATTTTTTAAATCCTTTTTGAGCTCTTCTAGGAAGGCTTTTTGTTCTTGAGACCAATTTACCTTCCCTCATGAGGCTTCACATGTAGGCAATTTGAGGGTATTGTCCTCATCTGAGTTTGCGTTGGCTTCTTCCCTATTGATACAGAAGCTCTCAATGGAGAGGGCTCTTTTTTGCTTCTTACTCATTATTGCAGCTTTTTTATTTATTTTTTAATTTGAGTTGAGGTCTGCTCTGGGGGCACCAGGG
This sequence comes from Dromiciops gliroides, assembly GCF_019393635.1. NCBI lineage: Eukaryota > Metazoa > Chordata > Mammalia > Microbiotheria > Microbiotheriidae > Dromiciops > Dromiciops gliroides. The sequence goes on along the minus strand of NC_057862.1, from coordinate 303,645,392 downwards.
TCCCTGTTTTGGGCTTGTTGTGCAGGGGTATAGGTGCTGTGTGACCGGCTTTTTACTCTGAGGCCTATATAATGTGTGCAGTTCACCCCCCTGCACTTCCTGTCTGAGTGCTCTCGGCCAGGCGCCCGATCCCGCCTGCACCGTTCATGGCCCTCCTGGCTAGTGCAGGTAGGTTTTTCCACTGTCCTTCTTGGCCACCAGATTTTTGAGCCAGGTTCCAGGAGCCTCAGTTGTTCAGCTGTGGCCCACAGCTCCTGCTGACTTGCCCCGACCCCCTCGGCGCTAAGCTGCTGCCCTGCGCTGGGCCTCCCTTTTGCTTGAGTCAGACCAACCTTTTCCTGAAGTCTTCTAAATGATCTCTGGTTGGAAGACTGTGTCTCTCTGTCCCTTTGCAGGTTCTGTAGTTTCAGAATCTGTCCAGAGGCTTGATTTAATGTTCTTTTTGAGGGAACAGAAGGAGAGCTCAGGCAGCTTGCTGCTTCCTATCTGCCATCTTAGCTCCGCCCCTTTATTTATCGTAACTGATTTTTTAAAAATCCAGAATCCCAATAAAATTTCATCTAATTAGATGATCATAGGATATAAAGAGATAATGAAATGAAAAATGAGTGGATTAATGAATTAATGAATAAGTGAAAACCATTTATTTAGCACTTACTATGTGCCAAGCACTGTGCTGTGTGCTTAGGAGTACAAATACAAAATGGAAATAGTATCTTCCATCAATGAATTTCCATTCTAACTGGGGAGAACAACACATATAGGAAAGTGATGTCCAGAGAAAGTTGTTCTGTTTGAGAAATCCCAGGGATGGTGAATGGAACTATTAGAGGAGTTGATTGACATACCCTTTAAACTAACAATAACAATATTGATTTAATTAAGATTGCAGGGCTGAGAAGGTTTTTTGGCTTAGAAGCAAGCTCTCTATTTACTCTCCCCCATTGCTTCTTATGAGATAGATAGCCACAGGTATTATTCTTTTTACACACAAAGAAACCAAGGCCCAGAGAATTGTACAGGTATTAGGGCCCAAATTCTTACCCTAGCATTTGAGCTCTTGCCATAGGATGAGAGGCTCAACCAGGAAAAGGGAAAAGAACAGGAATAAAAAAGTAATGTATTTTTGGCATATAATAACTTTCAACAATATTTTCATGGATCGTTTTACTTTGTACCTTGTGAAAGATGATAATACAAACCCGAATTTAATTAATCCCATTTAACCATACACTATGTGTTAAGTTCAGGAGATGATGACGATGGTGATGATAATGATCTCATTTTACAGATGAGCAAAGCCTCAAAGAGATGCTTGAACAACAATGGAATCTCAGCTGACTCTGACCCAGACAAGCATCTGTCAGTTAATCACAGACATAGACTTGCTACTGTCTCTTTCCCCATCCCATCTCCCCAATACTACCAACCACACCAGTAAACCATCAGTGCCTAAAATAAAATCCAGTTCTCCAATGGATATGAATGACAAGGAAAATATTTTTCAAAATCACTAACAGAAACTCCACCCCATAGGTAGGGTATTTGCATCTCCTATTACAAGAGATTGAGGAGTAGGTTCCTCACAATGGCAGGAGTGGGATGCTATAGTTCCATGGTCTTACAAGACATTTCTTCTACAAGCTCAGTCCACCTTGAGTGCCTGAATAAACTTATCCAGCTGTGGTAACTTTAAGCTGTCTTTAGTCATTACTGTTTTTTTGGTTTTTGGTTTTTGGTTGTGTTTTTTTGTGGGACAGTGAGGGTTAAGTGACTTGCCCACAGTCACACAGCTAGTGTCAAGTGTCTGAGGCTGGATTTGAACTCAGGTGCTCCTGAGTTCCGGGGCCGGTGCTTTAACCACTGTGCCACCTAGCTGCCCCCTCATTACTGTTTTAATATGATTGAGGGGTTCTGAGAGGAGATCCTTCAGGGAGAGAGAAGGAACTATTGTGGGAGGATGATTAAGTAGGATGTAGAAGCCACCAACAGGGAAAAGGGTATAGATCTGAAAGATGAGGGAAACAAACAGGTTGGACTAATTAATCCACTTCACAAGTTTAAAATGCTGGCCCTGCTATTAATTACCTATGAGACCTTGGGAAAGTCTCTTAACCTCTCTGAGACTTGGTTGCTCATATGTATGGAGTTAGAACATACTAGGAATCTATAATTCTAAAAGAAAGCCATGTGTTCTCTCCCTATCCAAATTTCTCACTGTACTCATCCTATACTTCTCTTTTCTAGTTATCTCATTGTCCTTTGCATTACAATTAATTGTATGTCTTCTACTCCTTGGTAAACCATTTTGGCAGAGAGGCTAAACCAGGCTGAGGGTAACGGAGGGGTCTCAAACCTATCAGTGAGTTAGAGAGGCGTCTATCCAAAGCATGTGAAAATTTCCCCCAGTGGAATGAGCAGATGAGTACAATTTGTTCCAGTGGCCATGAAGGCAACTGAAACAGGCACTGTGGAGCATTTAGAGCTTGGTTAGACATGGCAGACACCAAGTTCACCCACTGCATCCTGGACCATTGCCAGTATCCTGACTTTTGCTTGCCACTGAACTTCAATGATTCTGGTAGAGAGAGGAAGAATGATGACTTTGTGCAACTCTGCCTCACTTAAATACAATTCATCCACAATTCAAGACATAACACATGATGTAATTGGTCCTCTTTGAAAATGAAGGCCAGGGGGGCAGCTAGATGACGCAGTGGTTAAAGCACCGGCCCTGGATTCAGGAAGACCTGAGTTCAAATCTGGCCTCAGACACTTAACACTTACTAGCTGTGTGACCGTGGGCAAGTCACTTAACCCCCATTGCCTAAAGAAAAAAAAAAGAAAATGAAAGCCAGACAATAACAACTATAACTCTTATTAGCTGGAAATTTCCTTGAGAGTAAAGGCTGTATTGTGTATATCTTCAAAACCAAAGCACTAAGCACAGTTCCATTTACATAGTATCATAGGATTTAGAGGATTTAGAAGGAACCTTCGAAGCCATCTAGCCTAATCACCCTCATTTTACATAGAGGCCTAGAAAGATTAAATAATTCCACAAAGGCCACAGAGCTGGTGAATAATAGAGCCAGCTTTCAAAGCCAGGTCCTTTAACTGAAGGCATTGGAGTTCTTTCTGCTTATGGTGCACTGCCTCCCCACTATGGGCAATTAATTATATTCATTGTGAATTGGACCCTCCCAAGGTTGCCACTCTTGTACCTTTTCAGTTTGTTACTCTTTAAATGGTGTTTCAAGATTTCTTGGCAAAATGTAGAATATGACCCATTACATCTGGCCCTCTATTTCACCTGAAGTTATTTCCTTTTAACGGCCTTCATCTTTAGGGAGTATTGGATAGAGTGTGTGTGTGTGTGTGTGTGTGTGTGTGTGTGTGTGTGTGTGTGTGTGTGTGTGTGTGTGAGTGCATGAATGCATATATGATTGTGCTTTTGTGTATTTCTAGGTTGGAGTGGGGAGCATAATAGAAAGAAGAAATAAGGAGATACTTCTCTCTTCAAGAAAACTCAGGATTCCAATCCAGGGTTTACTTTAATCGTAGTACATTTATTAAGTTTGTCTCTAGATGGCACCATCTGTACTCTCATGGGGTTCTCTTTAGAAAAGCTATATGTAGAAAACAAGGCAAAGAGAAATGTGAAGCTCTCCACAACAGAATTTGTTAGAACCCTTGAGTGAAAAGCTACTAGGTTATTGATCCACTCGATGGGGTAAGGTTATACCGGGGTAATTAAAATTTCAATGTGCATTCTATAGCAGTCCTGCAAGGTACAAAGCACATTCCCATCTCTCTCTTTTTTTTTTTTTTTAAGTGAGGCAATTGGGGTTAAGTGACTTGCCCAGGATCACACAGCTAGTAAGTGTTAAGTATCTGAGGCTGGATTTGAACTCAAGTACTCCTGATTCCAGGACCAGTGCTCTATCCACTGTGCCACCTGGCTGCCCCACACATTCCCATCTCTGATTAGAGATCATCTTTCGGGGGCGGGGGGGAGGAATCTATATTATTATGACTATTCGTCATATGAAGGACCTGAAGTTTAGAAAAGTAAAGTCAGGCAAACTTACACATTTGCTAGAGAATTATAGTATTTTAGATTCTTTGAAGGGACATCAGAGGACCAATCCAAACCTGAAAAGAATCAGGACACAGAGCCTCAAACCACCAGGTTGATGCATTTCTGGGCTGAACTGCTTCTGAGGATTGTATCTACCATAGTAGCTGGCAAATTCTTTTTGGTTCTTCTCACCTTTGAAAGCTTACAAGGTCACTCTGTACCTAATCCTCTTTCATATAAGAATAAGAAAAAATAGACAAAATGGGGAAATTGAAGCATCAACAAGATCACATATTCAAGGGCCGCATGATGGCAGCCTAAGTAGGGAGGGCCCAAGGCCTCTCCCTCACCAGAAGGTGTACAACCTCACTTGTCATCAGGGAAGAGAGGTGTCACTTTGTCCAGTTAGTGCCTTTTTTACCCACATTTAGTTTTGACTTAGGATCCAATTAAAAGGTTATTCTTTCTTGTACAGTATGTATATGGGAAAGTCACATAATACCTGCCTATGCTCTAAATTGGGACAGAGCTTCTCTATTCCATGTCACCACATACCCCCAGAAGCAAGTTTATCCCCTTTGTGCATACTCCTAATTTTTCTTCCTCATTGGAATTGTTTCCCTTTGTGTCTTCAGAATTTATCCATAAGTTTCCCATCACTCCTGAGCTATCTTCTTTGGAGTAATTTTGGTCCATGGGATCCTTTCCATATTTCTTCTGAACCTTTTGAAATCTGTTTCTCTAATATTTAGGATGCATTCCAGACTATGCCAGACTTCCTTTCCTTCTCTATCACAAGTGGTCACTTCCTACCCCACCCCTGTCAAGGTTTCTATCATTTCCACTGCAGGGACTAATTCCTCCCTATTAGTGAGAATTAGATCCAGGATAGAATTTCCTTTTGTTGGTTCCTCCACCTTTTGACTATATTCACTGTACCCCTATATATATGGGGAGAAGGCCAACAAAATTTTTGTTTTTAAAAATGTGGTCTTCATTCTTAAAAAGATCAATAACAATTTACTTTAGGTGATCCTGACTACACCAAGTGTTGGAGTTTTTAATAGGCTCTCCTGAATAGCAAAAAGATGTCCACACCAAAAAGAATGAAGCTATGTGGTAGGAGTAAAAGTTTAAACCCTTTCCCTACACAAATTGGGTTAGTTTTTTCTCACAAGGTTTTGTGGCCTTTCTTAAGACTTAGTTGGCTTAGAGGACTCAGCCTACTGACATCACTTTCTGGTCACTTGGATATAAAGAGACATGAGAAGATTGTATGGTGCTTTGATGCTCCCATAATGGGAGGCTCCCTTGAGTTTCACCTAGTTGAATCAACTTGAGGTGTCTTCAGTGCCTTTCCTTGTTCAATATTCCTCTCTTGCTTTAGCTCAATAATTCTTTTAACTGACATATGACCTACAAATGTCTCAATTTGTTCAAAATCAAACCTAAACTGACAAGGCACTAAATGGAGGCAGATCCAGCTCAGAATAATCTGTAATGTGAAATTTCAGACACCATGACAAAGGCAATGGAGGGTTAGGGTAGAGTGTCATATTTAGAAAGCAGGTGCTTCTCAAAAGCACTTGTAGTATTTCTCCCTGAAGTTAGCATAGAGAACTTCCCTGAAGGATGGCCCTATAATCCTAGATGCTCTGTTATCCCTACACAATAGGGATCTTTGAGCCCACATTGCTAAGTACACATTGCTAAGGACAGACTGTAGAGAAAGAAAAAGTGAGGGGAATGGTTGAAGAGAGATGGGAGAGAGATAAAGTGCAAACTTTTGAATGACTGTTGAGAGCATCCAGAGCCATAGACAAATAGGGGAAACTGCTCCCAACCAACATATCCCTTGATTCCCAGCCTTGGATACCCCAGAGATTACTAAGAGTGGACTTCCCTAATGAGCTCATTCTCTTCTGGTTTGAAATGAAATTTTATCTTGCTCCTGAGTAGAAGAGTACATTTACTCTCATATACTCTCTCATCTATTCTAAACTTCCTGATTTCTATTTATTATTTGCTCTGATAAATGAGTTTGCTCACTCAAGAAAATTGTTTTTCTGTGTCCCAAGCATTTGATGAAAGGAAATTAAGCTGGCAAGAGTAAGATAACTTTTATCATCCACTTGAAAACAACAGGGAAAATAGCTTTTATTCTACACTCTTAAAAAAGAGTATCATTCTCCTAGACTACAAATATTTGAAGTGTAGTAAATTAGCATAATTCTAATCCAATGGCCTTCTTGGAGACAGGGGACTGTATGAGCAAATATCCAGCTGCAGCCATCTTCTTGCTCCTCAAAAAAATGTAGAAATTAAACCCTCTCTTGGAAATGAGGTGGACCAGATCCCAGGTCAGATATTTCCCTAACCATGCAATAGGTAGACAAGCCCATCTACATTGGATTGTCCATCTATATTATACACTCAAACCACACCACTATTGGTAAATTTTACTTTATTGACAAATTCCTACCCTACCCCCTCCCTTACTTTCATTTCCTTCCAGCTCAATCCTGCCCATCTCTGTCCCTCTACTAGCCACTTCCTTTGTGCATATAAAGCCACTGTCCTACTGTGAGCAAACACCACTAAATCTTCTCCTTTTCTTACCATCATTCTTCCTGCCTTCTCAACTTTAATGAAACTTGGCTCTCCCCTGTTGCCATCATTCTCCAAACAACCCTGCTCCCCTGTCTCCCAGAGCTAGGAGGAGAGATCTGTATTACCCTTGTTCCCCAATAACATTCTTAGACTACTGTCCTCTAACAAAAAGAATAGGTCCAGCACAAGCAATAGCCCCTTCACCATCTTTTTTTTTTTCCTTCACCATCTTTTTTTTTTTCCTTCACCATCTTTTTTTTTTTCCTTCACCATCTTTTTAAGAGAGCTCTAAGCATCTTTGAAGGGCAGTTAGGTAGAAAAGTGGATAGAATGCCAGGCCTGGAATCAAATCTGGCCTTAGACACTATATGACTATGGGCAAGTCATTTAACCCTCTTTGCCTCAGTTTCTCATCTGAGGAAGTAAATGGCAAATCACACCAGTATCTTTGCCAAGAAAACTCCAAATGGGGTGATGAAGGATCAAACATGACAAACAACAGAATGAGTAGCTATGAATTCTGCAGAAAGAAATGCTTATTCTCTCCACAATTCAATAGTAACCCTGAAATTATACTAATTAAACATTTCCCAAGGGTTCTTTGTCCATCAGTTATGAATTCTCTTTTATCTAGTTTTTCAAGGTTTGCAACACTGTTGGGTTGGCTGAGAGGCAGTCAATTTAGAGAATACTGCTTGTTGCCACCAAAACCCTAATGGGTGTATTTTGTGTTCATTGACACTTGTTTCCTTCTGCATTATAAGGCCACATCAAACAAATATGGCATTAGCCTTCAATCCCTTCTGACCTTTTGAAGCTTGCAAGGCCACAGTCATTTCCAGGACTCTGGAAATAAGAACAGGAGAGAATAGACACAACAGAGACAAAAACAACAGAAGAGCCCTCATGTTTTTTTGGCAACATAGGTGGAAACAGTAAGCAAGGTCTGCTGCTATCCTTACCTAGAGGTATCCAGCAATTATTGCCTCTTCACTGAATATAGCAAACCAGGAACTTGAGTTGATTACTTAATTGATCAACACTCAGTTCTGAGTCAGTAGCCTACCAAAAGGCCTTTTCTTCACCACTCAGTAAACAGACAGAAAACAGTCATAGAATACCCATTCCGGCTTCACATAGAATCCAAGTGGGCAATTGTCTCAAGTTTAATCACATGCTGATAAGGACTGGATTTTCATTGGCCAGGCTTCAGTTCCACATTTGTGGCAGCCATTTTCCATCTTTACCACCATTATCTACCACTCTTTATCTATTAATCGCTCAAAGGAAAGTAAGCTTCTTGAGGGCAGGGGCTTTCATTTTTGTCTCCATATCTCAAGCATCTAACATAGTACATGGCATGTAGAAGATGCTTAATAAATGCCTGTGGAGGGAATCAATGGATAAATTAATGAATGTCCAGTACTCTCTCCCACCTTCCTCCATGACTTCAACTCTTGGTTCAGCAATGTATATTAAAATAAATTTCTCTTTCTACTCATATTAGGTATCAAAATTTTTATCCATAAGAATGGTGATAGCATATGTGATAGCATGAATCAAAGCACAGATTTATAAAAATGAGACTTTTGGGGAAGGAGGGGAAGAGATTAACATAACAAGTTTGACTAAAAATTAAGATTTATGAAGAATAATAATGACAGATCAGTCTGGAAGAGTAGGATTGGAGCTGGATCACTGAAGGCACTGAATGGTAGGTAATTTTAGGAACTTGGACTTTGGCAAAGAGAAACACAGGTCCTTATTGACTCTTACTTTATTAAGAGTTCTTAACAAGTTTCATTATCTGTGTTCACAAGTAACTCAGTTTCAGAAGAGCAATATCTAAGGGCATAGCAAGGCCATTAGAGGCAGTCAACCAGAAAGTGCAAGTGACAAGAGATAGAAAGGAGAGAAAAACTAAATAATCAAACCCAGAATTGTACTGTGTATCACTGCCTAGCACACTTTCTGATATTAACAATGACAGTTCTGAGCTATCAATAAAAAGTTAAATGATACTCAATTTACTCTGTAAGTAAATACCTTTCAAAAAGATCTCTCTCCCAAATGGAATTTTAAAAGATTTGTTATTCAAGGAAAATACAGTTATCTTGATAATTCACTCATGAATTTGGGGAACTAATTCTCCTGTGATGCTAAATAAAAGAGGCAACATTGAAGACTGTTTCATAAGTACTTTAATCTTTTGTGAATAGGGTTGTAATAGGCAAAAGTCAGCTGAGAGGTGGCTACAATTCCTGCCTCTAATATTAATTAATTCCATGATTCTGCATAATTTATTTAACCTCTCTTAAATGTCAGCTATTATTAATGGCTATTCAAATGTTACCAAAGAGAAAACAAACATGTTGTTAAGCAAAAGAAATTTGAGATGGACTGATTTTTATCAAACTATACTCGAGGCTTAACACATAACTCTTCTTATCTAAATCATATCAGAAGATGCTTAGATTTTATAAGACAGAACTGAGTGAAGAGGGTATTTAGGGGGGAAAATGATGCAATGGGAACACATTTCCAAGTTCTTGCATTAATAAAAATTATGTAATGCAACAAATTCCTCACATAGAAAACTTTTATCTCTGGAAGAACAGAAATATAAACAAGTATAAGACAAACAGGGACTGCCTAGTATTAATCTTTAGCCTTGAATTAAAGAGACAGCATTATCCAACAGCAAGTATAGCAGTCAGGAGTTATGAAACCTGGATACAAGTTCTAGCTCTGACATTTCCAATGATATTGAGGGAATTTAAGCAATTATTAAGGGGCTGTTGTATGCACGACACTGAGATAGGCATTGGAATAGGTATAAAGTTTAGATAAGAGAAAGTCTTTTCCCTGGAGGGAAGGAGCAATCTAAAAGGAGGATAAGACACTAACATAGAGAGCAATTTGTACACTCTATTCCATGATAAGTACATCATAGACTTATGAAATAAATGCTGCATGAAAGCTGAAGAATAAAGTCCCTAACCAAGAGTAGCAATAAGGGAGGCTTCATGGAGATGGTGTCAATTGAGTTAAAGGATGGGTAGGTTTTCAGCAGATGAAGACAAGGAAGGAAGACATTTCAGCCATAAGATAAGGTAGGCAAAGGTACAGATGAGAGTATGAAGGAACAGTGTGTGTTCCAGGGTTAGAGAGTTTGGCTGGAGCATGGGTGGGAATGGGGTGGGGGCAGTTGTTCAAGGGAGGCTAAAAGTAGATAAGACTAGAAAGATTTCATGGTGCCAGATGATGAGAACCATGGACTCCAGGCTAAACAGTTTGAACTTTACAAAGGACTACATTGGGAGCCAGGTATACAGATTTTTGAGCAAAGGACTAGAATGTTCATATCCATCTGAAAGAAGAATTATTTCAGCAACAGGATAAAGGATGGGGTAATAAATAAGAACCTGGCTTCAGTGACAAGAAAATCTGGCTATGGGATCCTTTACAAGTCATTTAATCTCTTAGTGTTCCCAGGCAACTCTAAAACTATTAGTTACAGAACAGGTGCATTGACAAAGGGAGTTTCCTTATTGGGAGTTTATTTTGCCAATGAAATAAAAGGTTTCAAATCAAAAAGTAAAAGAAGGAAGGAAGGAAGGAAGGAAGGAAGGAAGGAAGGAAGGAAGGAAGGAAGGAAGGAAGGAAGGAAGGAAGGAAGGAAGAAAAAGGATGGACTAGAGGAGGAGAGTTGTGAGCCAGCACTGTTGTGAAGAGGTAATAGCAAAGGAGTCATTCCATGGGACTTAGACAAAGGAAAAGCCTGTTCACCATCACAGGGAGGGGAGGGGATTAAGGGTTTCCCTCAAGGGAACCATAACTGTCCTGCTGTCATGCCCCATATCTTAAATGTCTCCCCACTGGTCTGCTCCATTTATGGCTGATGCGTCCAATGGGGCCATTTCCAATTTCCTCCCAGATAGATTTTCTCCAAGCAGAGCTCCCTTAAACAACACCACCATCCCAGTAGTCAATCCCCCAAACAACCTCCTCCAACTCAATTCTCTACTCTTTTTGGCTCCTTGGCTCCTTGGCCCAGGAATCTTTTTCACCTACTCCCTCCAGTGATGCAGTTAAAACCTGTAACTACACTGTATGGGTTACAGGCTAGCATCACTACTACCCTGCTTTCCCTTCTTTCTTTCTTCCTTAACTTCCTAGTTATTAAGCATCAGACCTCATTGCTGTATAGCTCCTATCCTTCTTGACATCACAATGGTTTTGGTTCCTTTCAGGAATTGGAGAAGAGAGAAAGGAGGAGGAGACAGAAGAAGAGATGAAGAGGAGGAGGAAGAGAAAGAGGAGGAAGAGGAGGAGGAGGAGGAGAAGAAGAAGAAGAAGAAGAAGAAGAAGAAGAAGAAGAAGAAGAAGAAGAAGAAGAAGAAGAAGAAGTCTGTGCTCTAGGATTTCAGGAAAAGGCAAAAACAAGGGCTACTGAAAGGATGTCCAACCCCCACAAGATTTCTCCTCATGATATGATGTGACTCCTTGATGTTGTGCTCTAGTCAGTAAATCAATAAGCAGTAAGTCCCTACTATACACAAGGCACTGCGCTAGGTGCTGGAAATTATTTTTAAATGTAATAAACATTTTTATTTATAGTTTTGGAATTTCTCTTTCTATCTGTTGTTGCTGGACTTTATTGGTAATATATAGAAATGCTGATGATTTCTGTGGGTTTATTTTGTATCCTGAAACTTTGCTAAAGTTGTTAATAATTTCAAGTAGCTTTTTAGTTGATTCTCTAGGATTTTCTAAGTATAACATCATATCATCTGCAAAGAGTGATAGTTTTGTCTCCTCATTACTTATTCTAATTCCTTTAATTTCTTTTTCTTCTCTTATTGCTATAGCTAACATTTATCGTGCAATATTAAATAATAGAGGTGATAATGGGCATCCGTATGTGTCAAGATGATGGAATATGATAGATGAGATTTAGAAGATACTCAGGGACCCACCTGGAGACTGATTTAAACCGATTGAATTGGATAAGTTAACTCACTGCTGACTGCTTACTAGATTGTAAGTACATCTGGCTGGTACTTAAGGGTACTTAAGAAGGTATTGTTCTCAACTTTGAACTTTACATTGAGACCACTTTCGGGTCCAGTGAACCAATGAATTTGAATGACACTAGCCAATCAACTTGAAGAACCTCCCATTTCTGGGAAAGGAACATGAAGGAGGAAACAGATGCTGGTGAGAAGGTGCTTACTCTTTTGGTGCGAGACTTAACCGTGGTGGCAGAGGACTTCAGAAGTGAGAGGTTTAGGAAGGCAAGGATTTCCTGGCTATAAGAAATCTATTCTCAATCTTTCTCTTTCTTTACTATCTTCCAATATACCCTTTTTTTTTTGATGGGTAACTTCTTAGTTTCTGTTTATTTTGCAAGGGACAGAAGCTTTAGAAACATCACAAAATAAAAACTCAACATTTTCAGGTCTTTGGCAATATAATGGACATTAGTATCACCTGGATTATTTTGAAATTGTTTAAAAGCAGTAGTCTGTCTTATTTTATTCATTTCCATTATCATGTTTTAAGTACTGTGAATAAAAGTAATCATCAGGGTTAGTTATAAAAATATTTCCCCCTCAGGCTACTCCCCCTGCAGTTTATTTATTTATTTATTTATTTATTTATTTATTTGTTTGTTTGTTTATTTATTTATTTATTTATTTATTTGTTTGTTTGTTTGTTTGTTTGTTTGTTTGTTTGTTTGTTTATTTTGATTTTTACATCCAATATACCCTTTAAAAAACTAAACTCATTTATCAGTGATTTTAGTCAGTTTCCTCCAAAAACTGGGGGGACACATTAGAACCCACATTTAGGATTTTAAATTACACACTTGCTTCACCCCTGATTGTTTTGGGAAGGCTTTTAGCTTATCTTCATTACAGATAATGGTTGCTGATGGTTTTAGATAAATAGTACTTATCATTTTAAGGTAGGCTCCTCTTATTCCTATGCTCTCTAGTGTTTTTAATAGGAATAGGTGCTGTATTTTGTCAAAGGCCTTTTCTGCATCTATTGAGATAATCATATGATTTCTGTTGCTTTTGTTATTTATATGGTCAATTATGCTGATAGTTTTCCTAATATTGAACCGGCCTTGCATTCCTGGTATAAATTCTACCTGGTCATAGTGTACGATCCTTATGATGTATTGCTGTAATCTTTTTGTTAGTATTTTATTTAAATTTTTTACATCAATATTCATTATAGAGATTGATCTATAATTTTCTTTCTCTGCTTTGGCTCTTCCTGGTTTGGGTATCAGCATCATATTTATCTCATAAAAGAAATTTGGTAGGACTCCACTTATTTTTTCAAATAAGTTATATAGCATTAAGATTAATTGTTCTTTAAATGTTTGGTATAACTCACTTGTGAATCCATCTGGTCCTGAAATTTTTTTCTTAGGAAGTTAATTGATACCTTATTCAATTTCTTTTTCTAAAATTGGGTTATTTAAGTATTTTATTTCTTCTTATACTAATCTGAGTAATTTATATTTTTGTAGATATTCATTCATTTCACTTAGGTTGTCAAATTGAGAATCTTTTTTAAAAGATGAAAAATAATCTCTGCTCTCAAGAAGCCACCACTCTAATGAAGGTCCTCATTACTTTGCTCTTGAACTACTGCAATGGCTTGTGAGTGGGTCTTCCTTTTTTCAAGTCTCTTCCTACTCTAATTTGTTCTCTACTTGGCTGTCAAAGTGAAAGCACAGGTCTGACACTGTCACCCACTCCCACTACTCATTACCTCTAAGATCAAATAAAAACTCCTTTCTTTAATGTTGATATCTTGATGGGAGGAAATAATGACTCTCCAGATCAAGAAGGATGAGCCAAGCCAAAACCCCTTCTTCTGTAAAGTATTTCATGACTAGCCACTGCAGATTGATCTCAATTCAATTTCAATTTAACAAAGATTATTAAGTGTTTAGTACACAAAAGTCATTTTTCTAGATGCTAGAGATGCAAAAACAAAAAAAACAAAAGACAGTATTCAAATCCCAGCTCTGCCACCTTACATATGACTTTGGATAAGTCACTTTTCTTCTCTGAGACACACCTTTTTCCTTTTTAAAATGAAGAGTTTCCTCTAAGGTCCCTCCTAGTTCTAATATTTGATGATTCTATGATTGTTAAGTCAACAGGCATTTATTAAGCACCTACTATATGCCAGAAATGGTGCTAAGTGCTGGAGATACACACAAAAAAAGCAAGACAGTCCATGCTCTCAAGAGAAGCTCACAGTCTAATGGAAAGGCAAAGGGAATAAGCATTTGTATAGCACCTATGTGGTAGGCACTGTGCTTAAGGATTTTTGCAAATATTCTCTCATTGTATTTTTTTTTTTGCAGAACAATGAGGGTTAAGTGACTTGTCCAGGGTCACACAGCTAGTAAGTGTCAAGTGTCTGAGGCCAGATTTGAACTCAGGTCCTCCTGAATCCAGGGTTAGTACTTTATCCACTGTGCCACCTAGTTGCCCCCTCTCATTGTATTTTCACAATAACCCTTTGATGTAGGTGTTGTTATTTTTGTTATGAAGTTGAGCAAAATGAGGCAGACAGAGGTTTAGTGATGCCCAGGGTCACATGGCTAGTAAGTGTTGAAGCTAAATTGGAATTCAGGTCTTTCTAATTCCAGGCCCAGCACCTTACCGTACCACTAACTGCCTTCCTAATTGTGAAGACAACATGAGAACAACAACTATTGTTGTTCAGTAATTTTCCAGCCGTATCCAACTCTTCATGATCTAACTTGGGGTTTTCTTTGCAAAGGTACTGGAGTGGTTTTACATTTCCTTTCCCCTTCCCCCCCCAAAAAAAAAGTTGTACAAATGAGATATAAAGGGAAAATTGGAGATAATCACAGAGGGAAAGCACTAGTATTAAAGGGAAACTGGAAAAACTTCTTGAAAAAAATTAAATTTTAGCTGATACTTGAAACCAGGAGCAAGAAGTAGAAACAAAGGGGAAGAAGATACCAAGCATGAAGAACAGCAAGGAAAAATGAACAGTCAGAAGATGGAAGATCTTATGTGAAGAAAAGTAAGGAGGCAAGTGTCACTAGATCACAGAATACATGGAATAAGATATAATTAGAATGGAAAAGTAGAAAGGTACAAGTTGTGAAGGCCTCTGAAAGTCAAACATGATTTTATCCTTGATCCTGGAGGCAATAGGGAAGGAGCCACTGGAGCTGAATTAATCTGAGAGTGACATGGTTAGCCCTGCACTTTAGGAAAATCACTTTGATAGCTTCATGAAAAATGGGCTGGAGTTGAGAGAGGTTTGCAGGAAGACCAACCAGCAACTATCTACAATAATCCATGCAGGAGGTGATGAAGGCCGGCACCAGGGTGGTGGCAGTGTCAGAAGAGGAAAGGGGGTATATAGGAGAGATGGGAGGGATGTGTTTACAAAGGTAAAATTGAGAAGATTTGATTGTGGTAGGAAAGAGAAACAGCTTGAGGCTGAAAGGCCCTAGGAGAAAATTCCTGAAATTCTTTCTCTATTGTGCTCACCATGAGGACTGGTTATAAAATATTACCACTGTTACTGCAAAGACACTATCAGTCTCAATACTCTAGATGTGACATACAGCTGAATAGTGTGAGACAAATCATTGTTGTTGTTTGTCCTTCATTTCCTAAAGAGAACCATGACATCATGGTGATGTCATGACTTGCACTGAATTGAATTTCAGTAAGGGAGGGATATGCGAGGTCATCAACCTCTCTCCTCCAGAGCCATCAGGGTCCAGTGCCAGGATATACATCAGGACAACTGGAGATGGCCCTGGATGTTTAAGGCAACTGAGGTCAAATGATTTGCCCAGGGTCACAGAGCTAGTGAGTGTCAGAGGTAAGATTTGAGCTCAGATTCTTCCAACTTCAGGGCCAGTGCTCTATCTATTGCACCACTTAGCTGTTCTGAGACAAAATATACAAAAGAAAAAAGATAGTCTTGTTTCCCAGGGAGCATGAGGTGCTTTCTGAAAACTGACGAAAATAACAACTTTATTTGAAACATTTCAAATCTTTTGGTGGATCAGCAAAGAGATTAATCATTATAAAAATAAAGCCACTAATCTCAACTTGTTGGAGAGTTGAAGGATCCTTAAAGGCAAAATGTTCACAGGATTTGAGTGAGGCTGAAAAGAGTATCAAATGTAAAAGTGAAGGATATATTTTCACATTTGCTAAGACAGGTCAGAGTAAGATTCCAGGATCTTAAAATCTGGCTGGGAAGAGTGGTTCACACATTTGAAACAGCAACTAATTCAGTGCTAAACTGTATGGTACCAAGTGTGAATATAATAGTAGTTCAGAGCATGAGGAGGTACCCATAGGCTAGAGCAGTCACAGAAGTCTGCATCAAAGATTCTGGCTCAAAGTAAGTTTAAGCAGCTAATTTAACTTCTTTTGGCCTCAATTCTTTCATCTAAAAAAAAAAATGATGTGATTGGAATAAATGACCTCTAAAAAGCTTTCCTAGCATTATATGACTTTATGAGGTAGAACTTAAGTTATCACTCAGTAGAAAATAAGGTTAATTCAATTAAATGAATGCTTGTAAAGTACTGTGTTAGACATTGCAGATACAAAGACAAAAAAAGAAATAGTCCATGCTGTCAAGAAGTTTACATTTTAAGGGGGGTTACAATATGCAGAAAGACAAATGAAAAGCATATAAGGGGCAGCTACATGGCACATTGGATAAGGCACCAGCCCTGGATTCAGGAGTACCTGAGTTCAAATCCGACCTCAGACACTTGACACTTACTAGCTGTGTGACCTTGGGCAAGTCACTTAACCCCCATTGCCCCACAAAAAGAAAGTATATACAAAGTAATTTCAAGAGGAGAAAAGTAAAAATGGAGCTTTCATTCAGTGCTACTCTTCAGAGGACAGCTATTAGCTCAGGATCCATTCCTAAAAGTATAGCTCACCAGCTGTGTCTTGTATATTTCCCATCAACAATGTAGATACTAGTAGTTAATAGATACTACTAGCTTTTAGCAAAGACATTAACTAAGAAGGCATAGTAAAAACAAACAAAACTCTATAAAACCTTCCTCCTATAAACCTAACGTGCACCAAAAACACTAACACATTTTGTGGATGAATGGGCTCAATTTTATAATACAATGGTAGTGAGATATATGTAGGGAACATGTAGCAAAGGAATTAATGACTGTTACTATGAGTGGCACAATGGATAGCATATTAGACTTGGAGTCAGAAGAAGATCTGAGTTCCAGTCTTCCCTAAGACATTTACTAGTTATATGAACATATCAGTATTTATCCTTTCTCAGCCTGTTTTCTCATCAGTAAAAGGGGTCAAATATAGCATTTTTTTTTACAGAATTGTTATGAGAATCAAATGAAAAAAATTGAACAACTCTTTGTAAAAATTACAATGCAATTTAAATACTGGTTGTTGTTGCTGCTACTGCTGCTAATGATGATAATGGTTGATGATTGTTGCCTTTCTTTGCCTATGGAATCTTCACAAAACTCTCTCCTGAACACAAGATCTCAGTTGGACAGGTTGGTCCCAGGGTCCATTCCTCTTCACAGCTTAACTCTGTAGCTCAGTCTTGAGTGCATAGGAAGTCTCATCCTTACAGCCAAAGATCACCTTCTTCGAAGCTACTTCTAGCCTCTAGGGGTTACCTCTATTTCTTCTTGTTTTTCTAGAGTGTATATGTCTCTTTTCCCACACCTGTTCCTCATACCCTCTGCTACATCCCCATGGCTGATGAGAGAGTATAAGGGAGGAGGGAAGATAAAATCCTCTCCCTCTCAGAGGGGAATAACTGGTTCTCTCTTCCTCTGACTCAAACTGACTAAACTATGTCTTTTTTTATAATACTTTTTTTATTTATACTTTTGAGTTCCAAGAGGAAAGGCAGTAAACTCTCAGAACTCAGAAAACAATCAAAAAACCTCCAAATAATGCTATTGTTTTGGGTTCCAACTTTTATCCCTCTTTCCCTTCCTCCCCTACCCACTTCCTGAGGCAGTAGGCAATCAGATATAGGTTGTACATGTGCAGTTATGTAAAACATTACCATATTTGTCATTTTGTACAAGCAAACCTGATTAAAAGGAAAAAAATGAACGAAAGTAAAAAATAGCATGCTTCAGTCTGTTCCATCAATATCAGTTCTTTCTTTGGAGGTGGATAGTATGCTTCATCAATAGTACTTTGGGAGTGTCTTGAATCATTGTATTGTTGAGAATAGTCAAGTCATTCACAGTTCTTCATCAAACAATTTTGCTGTCTCTGTGTACAATGTTTTCTTGGTTCTGCTCATTTCACAATACATCATTTCATACATGTCTTTTCAGGCCCTTCCAAAGTCCTCCTGCTTGTCATTTCTTATAGGACAATAATATTCCATCACCATCATATACCACAATTTGTTTAGCCATTCCCCAATTGATGGACATTCCTTTGATTTCCAATTCTTAGCCACCACAAAGAGCTGCTATAAATATTTTTGTACAAATAGGTCTTTTGATCTTTTGGGGGATATCTTTGGGATATAAACCTAGCAGTGGTATTTCTGGATCAAAGGGTATGAACAGTTCTATAGCCCTTTGGGCATTAAACTATGTCTTTTAAGGTTATCTTAGGGAAAAGAATGACCAATAACTGTTTGATGATGTGGATCCCTTCTGAATGAATCAGAGAGAGGTGTTCATACTTTATAAAGGTATAAAAGAGTATTAGCTTATTAACAACTTATCATCTGTGGTTATATTTTGTGACTACATCAAATAAGCCAGTGAGGTAATCAAATCTCTGCCCAACTCTCTGACTTTATTTTAACAACTAGAAGGATCATGACAGGCCTCATGTGGGAAGTGATACCTGAGTTATCCTCTGAGGGATGCTGGGATTGAATGAGATACAGACAAGGAAGGAGCACATTCTAGATATAGTGAGCTATTAATGCAAAGTCAGTAAATGGAGTATCATGTTAAAAACAATCACAACAAACAGGCTGGTTTGACCGAAACAGAGGGTGAATGAATTTGCACAGAATAAAAGACTAAAAATATAGGTGGAAGACAAATTCTGCAGGGCTTTATAGCCAGGTTAAGATTTTGCATTTTATCTCAAAGAAAAGCAGATCAGATACTTATTCTGAGCAAAAAGGAAAGTCAACCTTTCCTCTTATAAATGGGATTCAGACAAGTGGCCTAACTGATGAGAGGCTTCCTTTCCCATATCTGAGCTTAGAAACTAGTAATACTGAAGAAATCATGGTGCCTTCTCCACCAGGTGCTTTTCTCAAATAATGCTGAGTATAGTAGGAACTTAATAAATGTTTTTAATTGAATTAGCTATATAATAGAATATTCTTCTGAATAGAATTGTAAGAATATTGAAGGCAGAGATCATGTTATCACATGATAACATGGCTCTTCTCAGCAGTGCAATGATCCAAAACAATTTCAAAGAACTCATGATAGAAAATGTTCTCAACATCCAGAAAAAAAGAACTGTGGATTATGAATGCAGATTGGGGCTGGGGGGGTTTTCCTTCTTTTTTTGAGGTTTTTCCCTTGTGCTTTGATTCTTCTTTCACAATATGACTGATGCAGAAATATGTTTAATGTGATTGTACATATATAACCCATATTGGATTGCTTTCTGTCATGGGGAAGAGGGAGGGAAGAGAGGGTGGGAGAAAAAATTTGGGACTAAAAATCCTATGAAAACAAATGGTGAAAATTATCCTTACATGTAGCTAGAATTAAAATACTTTTATTATCCAAGAGAGAGAGAGAGAGAGAGAGAGAGAATGAGATTTGGAGTAGAAGGAAGATATTAGACAGGTAGGAATTTCCACCAGACTTTTCCAGTATCTATAAATGAACCATTATTAACTATGGATTTGTAATATCCCTCTTCCCAAACATCTAAGAGCAAAGATATTTGGGATAGGAGAAGAAGATGGGCCAGGGGATCATTTTTCCTTATACAAGGGTAAGATAGTTCCAGTCCTGAGTATGGGATCATCATGGTATGGGATTATGCCTGTAGGCAACTCAAACCCCATATGTCCAAATCAGAGCTCATTATCTTTCCTCTAAAATCAATCCCTTTCCTAAACTATTACTATTACTCTCTAGGTTGCCACCATCCTTTTAATCATCCAAGTTCACAATCTCACTGTCATACCATTTAATCAGTTGCCAAATCTTATCATTTTTTTTGTGGGACAATGAGGGTTGTGACTTGCGCAGGGTCACACAACTAGTAAGTGTCAAGTGTCTGAGGCTGAATTTGAACTCAAGACTTCCTGAATCCATGGCCAGTGTTTTATCCACTGCACCACCTAGCTGCCCCCAAATCTTATCATTTTTATTTCCACAACATTTCTTACTCACAGGCCCTTCTCTCATCTCACAACTACCACTTAATTCAATTCTCCACACCTCTAACTTGAACTTCTTTGTTTGGCATGTAAAGTTCTTCCCAGATTGACCCTATCCTGTCTTTCCAGTATTCTTAAACTTTACTCATGGGGCAGCTAGGTGGCACAGTAGATAAAGCACTGGCCCTGAATTCAGGAGTATCTGAGTTCAAATCCAACCTCAGACACTTACTAGCTGTGTGACTCTGGGCAAGTCACTTAACCCTCATTGCCCAAAAAAACAAAACAAAACAAAAACAAAAACAAAAACAAAAACAAAAACAAAAACAAAACCAGACTCAGACATTTGACACTTACTAGCTGTGGGACCCTGGACAAGACACTTAACCCTCATTGCCCTGAAAAACAAAACAAAACAAAAACAAAAACAAAACGAAAATGAAAAAATTACTCTTCTCCATGGACTCTACAATCTAGTCATATGGCTTTACTTGCCGTTTCTCACACACAACATTCCATCTACTGCCTCCATGCCTTCTCACTGGTGGTCCCCCATGCCTGAGAATGTTATCCCTATTCATGTCTGCCTCTTTGAATCCCCTGTTTCCTTCAAAATTCAGCTGAAGCATCACCTTCTCAGTCCCAGCAGATATTAGTGCTTTCCCCTCCAAGGTTACTTTGTATCTTCTTTATTTGTTTTTAATATACCCATAAATCTTTTGTATATACTTATTTAATTAACTAAAGAACTCTTTTCCAGTAGTAATTACTCTTAGTTTTCTAAATAAATATGAAAATTACTGAGCATATATGAAACACCTACTCTGGGCTATTTTCCCTGCCACATAAATTGGTGGGCTGAGTGTCCAGAGAAGGCAGCAGACTATTTCTCTTAAAGGATTTGGGGTATCTAATACTGTTAATCATGAGCTCCCATCCAATTTGCTCTCCACTGGTTATCAGTCAGGGTTAATTAAATTTTAGAAAAAATTATTTACAAAACAGGGATAGCAAGGATAGTTGTTACAGATATAGTCTGCCAAAAATGGGGGCACATTCTTTCCTTATATACACAAGATTCCTAAAGAGAGTAAATTCAAACCTGTGGCCAAAGAGTAAACTCAAAATTTTTGGTTAATGGAAGTTGTTTTCCCCTTTTTTATCTTCCTGATTTCTCAGCTACTAATAGTCCTTCCCAAACTGCCTTCTATTTAATCACTTTGCATTTATTCTTCTTCTATTTATTCTATGTATATATAACAGCATTTTTCCTGTTTGAATATAAGCTCCTTGAGAGTATGGATTGTTTCATTCTTTGTGTTTATATCTCCAGAACTTAGCACAGTGACTGGTACATAATAGGCATTTAATTACTGTTTATTGATTGATTAGCTTCCTTTCCTAGTTGTATGACATTTACAAATTGAGTAAGCACATATGCCTTTATCCAAGTGATTGATAAAAATGTAAGCAGCACAGGGCCAAGCATAGATCCCTGAGTCCTTCACCAGAAATCTTCTGCCAAGTTGATCATTATAACTATCCTTTAAATAGGTCACTTGACCACTTCTGATATGTACATTTGTTCTGTTTTCTACCATACTTCTTTCCATGTCACAGTTATACTCTAAAAAGTGAAAAAATAAAATTAAATATATTAAAATAATTATTGCATGTAATTACTAAGCAGCTACGAGTCAGTCTATAGGCACACCTCAAACACAGTAGTTCTTAAACAGTTACAGTAATTGTACTAAACCTCTGTCACTGAAGGCTATAAACATCCCACGTGTGCTTTTCAATCTTTATCATTGTTCAGCTGTTTTTCAATCATGTCTGACTCTCTGTAGCCTCATTTGGAGTTTTCTTGGCAAAGATACTGGAGTGGTTTACCATTTCCTTCTCCAGCTCATATTATAGATGAAGAAAATGAGGCAAACAAGATTAAGTGACTTGCCCAGCCAGTTACAGCTACTAAGTATCTGAGGTCATATTTGAACCCAGGTCTTCCTGACTCCAGACCCAGTGCTCTATGCATTTTGCCACATGGCTTCCCCTACTACCTCCCAAAAGGTCAAAGTCTAGCCAGTTAGGTAATTCAGGAATAAGGGCAACCATTTGCTTTCTGCATCCTCAAGGGCAGGTACCAACAATCTGGATTAGAATATTCATTCCTTCTCCAATTAACACGTTGTATCTACTACTCTGTTTCAAAGATGCAGCTAGCCTTTTCTGCCTCCCTAATTGCCTCATGAACCTGTTCTTGCTAAGATATGTGGTTTTGATATCTTAGAGCCTTTATTAAAAAGTGGTTGCAGAGCCAGAAGTAGATTTCTTCTACTTATAATTCAACTCAACTTTTACCTTCTGCAAGAGACATTTCCCAACCTGTCAGGTGCTAATACCTTTTGCCCTAAGATTATCTTTCACCTATTCTGTATATATCTTATATTCATTTCATTATTTATATGTCATCTCCTTCATTATAATGTGAGTTTCTTGAGGGTAGGAACTCTTTTTGCCCTTCTTTGAATTCCTAGTCATTAGTGCATGGCTCTTACATACTAAGTTTTGGATAAATGTTTGTTGATTGATAGATTTAGGCTATCTTGTCTACCAGTGTCTTTCCTTCTCTCTTAAAAAGCTTGATCCCTGCCTACTCCTCCTCCTCCTCCACCTTCAGCTCCATCCATAGCTCCTTCAAAAGTGGTATAGAGGGCAGCTAGATGGTGCAGTGGATAGAGCACCGGCCCTGGAGTCAGGAGTACCTGAGTTCAAATCCAGCCTCAGACACTTAACACTTACTAGCTGTGTGACCCTGGGCAAGTCACTTAACCCCAATTGCCTCACTAAAAAAAAAAAAGTGGTATAGAGAATACAATGGAATACTATTGTTCTATAAGAAACGATGAGCAGGAGGAGTTCAGAGAAACCTGGAGGGTCTTGCGTGGGCTGATGATGCGTGAGATGAGCAGAACCAGAAGAAAACTGTACACAGTATCATCAACATTGAGTGTTGATCTACTGTGATGGACTATATTCTTCTCACCAATGCAATGGTATAGAAGAGTTCCAGGGAACTCATGATAGAAGAGGATCTCCAAATCCAGGAAAAGAAAAAAAAAAAAAGAACTGTGGGGTATAGATGCTGAATGAACTATACTATTTCTTTTGTTTTTGGTGCTGATGTTTTTCTATTTTGAGGTTTTTCATCATTGCTCTGATTTTTCTCTTATAACATGACTAGTGCAGAAATATATTTAATGTTATTGTATATATATATATATATATATATATATATATATATATATATATATATATATATATATATAACCTATATCAGATTACCTGCTGTCTATGGGAGGGGGAAGGGAGGGGAGGGAGGGAGAAAAAATCTGAAATTGGAAAGCTTGTATAAACAAAAGCTGAGAACTATCTTTACATGTAATGGGAAAAAAATACTTTATTAAAAAAAAAGAACATGGAAAAAAATAAATAAAATACACACTTGGGATCCAAAAAAAAATTGGTATAGATAGAGTTGATCCAACACACAGGGTCCATGACTTAGTCTTTCCTCCTCCTCCACTCCTAGTAGAGAAGTCAAAAGGGGTTGCAAATATTAATATGCTATATTGATATGAGACATTATGACTATGCTTTCTATATCTGATCAAATTTAAGTTCCCAGAGATCAGTGGAAATATTTTCCCCTTTCTTCACCATGCCCCAACCAAAGCTGTTGATGTGATGTTCTTGCCTTTGGAGCAAACATGGAAAGGTGCTAAGGAAGTTTCCAAAGATATGGACACTCATTTTTATTCTCATTGGCTCTTGGAAAGACTTTATCTCAAGAAGAAACTGTGAGTGTGATTTTTTTTTATGGAAAAGCATGGACCCATGACAGAAAGGCAAGGCTAGGTAAAGCTGAGCTCCAACCTTCAAATTTCTTTAAGCCCTCCTTGGTAACTCCATTTCCATCCTCTGTGATCTTATAAAATAAAATCATTTTTGGCTCTTATTTCTAGCTATAATTTTTTCCCACACAACCTGTTAAAAGAGTAACTGGATATTTTCCAGAGATCTAAACAAAAAGGAAATTACTTAATCTTGTCAGGCAGAAAGAGCTGAAAGATTTCTCTGATAAATACTCTGTGCTTCCTTTCCAGACACACACACACCATATCTCTCTTCTCCTGTTCCCCTAAAGAAAAGGAAAATAAAACACTTTTCTACCCTACTCCCAATCCATTTTGGAACTGACAATTCCTGGAAGACCAATTTACTGATAGTGTAGCACTTTGGTAAGTCCCTCATCCATGGATCCCCTAAAAAGCTAGCTCTTTTATAGTCATAATCCTCTCAAAATCATAGCATATGAGCCCACACAGACATGTTCATGTTTACCAGCCTACCAAAGGATGCATTAGTTCCACACTAAAGACATTTTATCAAAAGGTATAGCAAATAAAAAGAGGGGGGAAAACCTACCATGTAGACATCAGGTATACACTTTCCCAGGTTATCACACCACTAATCAGAAGTGTGGCGCACCCAGAAAAAAACATATGTAACCATGAAATAAGCATGAAGGGGCATATGTCATGAATTGGTATGGCCAGAACATGTGCAGATGGGACAACACACATCTCCAACATTGTAGAGCGGATGGTGTCCTCTGGAGGTGTCTTCATGATGCTCTCTGAAATACTTATTTTGGTTACTTTGCCTACTCCCACCCACCCTTCCCACAAGAAACAGGAGAATTCTGTAGAGTCTGAGAGCATAAAATCTGCCATATCCCCAAGATCTTCTCCAACTCAAAACATTTTCATTATGCATATCTGCAAACAAAACAAACAAAAAAAGGTTCAAGCCTTTGCCTATATTCAATTCAGTACAGCATTCAGCTATTTTTCTACTCTGGGTAATGGAAGAATCATACAGTTGGGGGCAGAAGGTGAAAAGTCATAGAAAGGAGCAGAAAAAGATTCCTGCTTCATAATTTGATGCCTTATAAATACTGATAAATAAAGGATTTCTGATTTTCAGAAGGAATATGGGGGTTGAATCAAGCCAAATAAATTCATTCCTGAACAAGAAAAAATGAGCATTTCATTGTGAGTACCAAAGACCAAACAGCCCAGTTTATGAGTGTTATAATGGATTACTGACCCATTATTGATAAACCAGAAACTTAATGGGAATGTTATATTTGACTGAATCATAGACTCACAGAATATCAGCACTGGTGACATACTTAAAATTTAGAATACAAAAGCTAGAAAATAAACATCAGCATTTTATCAAGGGTCCCCAAATTAAAAACTGAGGTCAGTCAGGTCCCTTGGATTAGTTCATTTTGAAAACTGTCTCCCTTATGACAGGAATGTCAAGCTGACCTCATTGTCCGCAATGGCCGACTCCCATCCAACCTCATTGTGCATAATGGCTGCAAGCAAAGGAGCTAACATTCACTTGGGGAAACTCCTAAGTGTGAGAAAAACATGAGACATGCCTGGACACAGAGAGAAGTAAGAAGGTTTAGGCCTAGTAGAAGAAGATAGACATAAGGAGAGAGTATGAATGGCAATACCCTTTGGCTTCAATGAATTTTGCAATTATATCTCCTCTGCAAGTTATACAGAGCATGCTTAAGATGGCGAAAAGTTGAAATGATCCTAAAAGGGATGAGGTTACTGAAGAGGGAATACTGACATACATCCCAAAATTCAGACTGTGGGGCAACAACATGGGGAAATGAGCTCTATATAGAGGGAATAGGCTGTCCAGTGCCAGAGCCAAAGTCAACCCCTGACTCAAGATGCATTAGCAGATCTCAATGCAGGCACTGAAACACAAGTTTTTATCACCAGCTATTTGAGTCTTCCTAGAAATTAGTTTCTTCCTCAGTGACACATGAACCTGTAGGAGGTTGTGCTCTTGTTTATATATGGAGGGAGGGGTGCAGGGATTGAAAATGAGTCTATTGTCTATTTCATTTCCTGTGTGTTACCCTGTTATTCTTTAATACTTGGCTAATTTGATTTGTGGTTCCTGCATACACTGTGAACAGAATGTGTACTGCAAGAGTGGTACAACTTGTATTTACATAATTAGGATTACCTAATACATCCCATTAAACATGAAGTAGTTAAAGATGCAAGTGTTGGTTCCATAAGAAAGTGTTCATGAGGTACATAGTGATGCCCCAGCAGGTGCAGGGAAAGAAATAGAAATGAAATCCCCCCTCATCTATCCTAATCATTTCCTGGCCCACTTTTTATTTTAGGTTTTTCTGGGGAGGAGGGGAAAGAAGAACAGAAAAAGCAAGAATAAGGGAGGGAAAAGTTGGGATTGAGAAGTGCTTATTTAATAGATAGATGGATAGAGAGCCATTTATTAAACATGAATCAGTGATGATACAATTATAAGAAAGTATAAATCTCTGTGTGTATATATATATACATATATATATATACACACACACACATAATAACATTAATCCCATTTCTGCATTAGTCATGTTATAAGAGAAGAATCAGAGCAATGAGGAAAACCCTCAAAATAGAAAAGACATCAGCACCAAAAACAAAAGAAATACTATGGTTCATTCTGTGAAGGGTTTTCATGTGGAAGAGGGACTGATATTGTTCTGTTCCAGAAGGCAGAACTAGCAACAGTATTTGGGAGCTGTGGCAAGTTAGGGTTCAGCTCAAGATCAAAACCAACTAGCTAACAATTAGAGCTTTCCCAAAATGGAATGGGCTGCCTTGGGAGGGAGGCAATGGATTCCCTAATTAGCAGAGATCTTCAAGCAGAAATTTGATAATCCCTTGTCAATACCAATTTCCAGGTCTCCACTCCAGGAAGGGATCATAGAATGTTAGATCTGGAAGAGATGGGATTCAATGTAGTCCAGTAGCCTCATTTTACAAAAGAGAAGTGCCTTTTTCTAAGGTCATACAAGTAAGTGTTGGTGCCACACTTGATTGATCAAAGTTCTTTTAATTCCACATCCAGTGCTTATTTGTTTTTCTATTACAGCCTGCCTAACATTTGTCTTCTAAATATGCCTGGAGCATACCTAAATCCAGGCTTTTACTCCTGGTTCTCTTATACCTGAAATCAGGGATGTACTGGAACCAATTCATAGCTAAACTAATTCATAACCCATTCCTAAATTTTCAAGCTTGAGCATTTATGCCTCAGAAACTAGCAAACACTACAAATCATAGACTTATTTTGTTGATTGTCTAAACTTCAGAAAATGGTGGAGAGGATGTTAATAAAGCAGAATAAACTTTAAAATGTATAATGTGGGGGAGGGGCTAGGTGGCGCAGTGGATAAAGCACCGGCCCTGGATTCAGGAGTACCTGAGTTCAAATCCAGCCTCAGACACTTGACACTTACTAGCTGTGTGACCCTGGGCAAGTCACTTAACCCCCATTGCCCTGCAAAAAAAAAAGAAAAAAAATGTATAATGTGTGCCTTTTTTCCCCAGTGAACCCCTTGTTAAACATTTATCACACCCCTCACTAAAATGGCCTCTGCAACTACCCCTGAATCCAAATTCTTAACTATTATTTTTTTCTCAGTCATGAGGCCTGACCATAACAACTCATCCCTCATTGAAACCTATCAAAATCTCTGGACTCTGGAAGTACTATATGTACCACATATTTTGGCCCTTATGTTATGTACTGCCTCATTTAATTAATGGACTGTTTCATTGACATCAACAAGAAATATTAACTAAGCACCTACGGTATTCAAGAGCCTATTCCATGTGCATTGTTTCCCCAACCAATTTGAAAACTTATTCGAGGCCAGGAATTATTTCCTGTGCCCCTCACATAGGAGATGTTGTTGTTCAGTCACTTCAGTCATGGCAGAGATACTGGAGCTGTTTTTCATTTCCTTCTCCAGTTCATTTTACAGATGAGAAAACTGGGGCAAACAGGGCTAAGTGATTTACCCAGGGTCATACAGCTAATAGTGTCTGAAGAGGAATTTGAATTCAAAAGATGAGTCTTCCTGACTCCAGGCCCCGACTCTATCCACTGAGAAGAATTCACATCAAACCCAAATCTCCCTAAAAATTAATGTGGAGATGCCTAAAAGTGCCTAAAAATTACTGTGGGCATAATTTACATTGTAGTAATTTAAATGCCAATATTGTACACTGCACAAATAAGAAGCATTTAGTAAATGTTTTTGAATGAGTGAATGAGTGGATGAATGAATGATCTGGCCCTTTAAGAAGTGTTATTACTACTGACCACCAGAGGGCACTAAATCAGCACTTTCATGAGTTAGCATTTATAGACATGGTTTAAAGCTGGAAGGGACCTCAGAGATAATTGGATCATAGATGGAGAGCAGGAAGGATCCCTGAGGGCTCCAACTCACACTCCACCCCAAACACACACACAACCCTATTTTTCAGAAAAGAAAACCAAGGAAGCTGAGTGACTAACACAAGATCACACAGGTAATAAGCAACAAAAGCAGGATTTTAAAGCAACTTGTCTTATCTAGGCCAGGGATTTTTTTTTGTAATAAACATTTTTATTTATAGTTTTATTTATAGTTTTTATCCTTCTTTCCCTCCCTCCACTCTTCCCTCTCTGAGGTGGCAAACAATAAGATATGGGTTATACATATATGATTATGTCAAACATTACCATATTTATAATTTTGTACAAGAAAACTTGATTAAAAGAAAAAAATGAAAGAAAGTGAAAAATACCATGCTTCAGTCTATTCCTTTGATATGAGTTCTTTCTTTGGAGGTGGATAGTATGTTCCATCAATAGTCCTTTGAGACTGTCTTGGATCATTGTATTGTTGAGTCAAGTCATTCACAGTTCTTCTTTTTCTTTTTCTTTTTTTTTTTTTTTTTGCGGGGCAATGGGGGTTAAGTGACTTGCTCAAGGTCACACAGCTAGTAAGTGTCAAATGTCTGAGGCCAGATTTGAACTCAGGTACTCCTGAATCCAGGGCTGGTGCTTTATCTACTGCACCACCTAGCTGCCCCCATTCACAGTTCTTAATTAAACAATATTGCTATCTCTGTGCACAATGTTCTCTTGGTTCTGCTCACTTCACTATGCATCATTTCATACATGTCTTTCCAGGCCTTTCTGAAGTCATCTTGCTTGTCGTTTCTTATAGCACAATTATATTCCTCCACATCCATAGTTGTCAGGACCTCTGGCCTTATCTGTCAAGTGTTGTTGTTATTTGGTCGTTTTAGTCATGTCCAACTCTTTGTGACCCTATTTGAGGTTTTCTTGGCAAAGATACTGGAATGGCTTGCCATTTCTTTCTCCAGCTCATTTTATAGGTGAGGAAACTGAGGCAAAGAGGTTTAAGTGACTTGCCCAGGGTCACACAGCAAGTAAGTATCTGAGGCCAGATTTGAACTCAGGAAGATGAGTCTAGTAGAGGGTATCCAAATAGTTTATCAAGGTATATCATTGCCTTAAATGTCCCTCCAGCTTCCAATCTCTTGCTCCTCCCTGCAGTGCGGTCCTCTTGACAGCAAGAGGAGGAGATTGATGAGAAAGGCTACACAAAAATATGATGGTATACTTAGAGAATCCTAAATCAACTAAAAAACTAGTTGAAATAATGAACAACTTTAGAAAACTTGCAGGACAAAAAATAAAGCCATGCAAATCATTATATTTCAACATATTCAACAAAGTACAGCAGAAAAAGATAGAAAGAGAAAATCCTTTTAAAATAACTGTACACAATATAAAATACTTGGGAGTCTACCTTCCAAGACAAACCCAGGAATGATATGAATACAATTACAAAACATTTTTCACACAAACAAAATCAGTCTAAACAATTAGAAAAATATTAATTGCTCGTGGGTATGCTGAGCCAATATAACAAAGATGGCAATTTTACCTAAATTAATTTACTTATTAAGTGCTATACCAATCAAACAACCAAAAATTATTTTACAGAGCTAGAAAAAAATCATTTAAAAATTCATCTAGGGGCAGCTAGGTGGTGCAGTGGATAGAGCACCAGCCCTGGAATCAGGAGTACCTGAGTTCAAATCCAGCCTCAGACACTTGACACTAGCTGTGTGACCCTGGGCAAGTCACTTAACCCCAATTGCCTCACCAAAAAAAAAAAAATTCATCTAGAAGGAAAAGTTCTATAATGTCAAATGAATTAATGAAAACAAATATGAAGGAAGGAGGCCTAGGCATACCACGCCTCAAACTGTATTATAAAGTGTTAATCATCAAAACTATTTGATACTGGCTGAGAAAAAGAGTAATGGATTAGTGGAACAGATTAAGTACACAAGGCTCAGTAGTAAATGACCATATTAATCTAGTGTTTGATAAACCCAAAAACCCCAGCTTTGAGGACAAGAACTCTCTATTTGACAAAAACTGCTGGCAAAACACTATGGCAGAAACTAAGTATAGAGCAACATCTTACACTGTATGCTAAGTCAAGATCAAAATGAGTACATGATTTAAACATCAACGGTGATACTAGAAGCAAATGAGTAGAACAAGCAATAGTTTACCTGTCAGATCTATGAAGGACAGAATTTGTGGCCAAACAAAAAAATAGAAAGCATTACTAGATATAAAATGTAAACTTTTGATTATATTAAATTAAAAGGTTTTTGCACAAACAAAACCAATGCAAACAAGTTTAGAAGGAAAGCAGATGGCTAGGAAGCAATTGTTAGAGAAAATATCTTTGATAAAGGCTTCATTTTCCAAATATTTAGAGAACTAAGTCAAATTTATAATACAATCATTCCTCAATTGATAAGTGGTCAAAGGATATGAACAAGAAGTTTTCAGATGAAGAAATCAAAGCTATCTATAGTCACATTAAAAAATACTCTAAATAACTTTGGTTAGAGAAATACAAATTAAAACAACTCTGAGAAACTACCTCACACCTCTCAGATTGCCTAAAAAAAAAACAGAACAGGAAAATCATAAATGTTGAGGTGAATATGGGAAAATTGGAACACTATTGTTGGCAGAGTCATGAACTGATCCAACCATTCAGGACATCAATTGGGAACTATACCCAAATATACAAAACTGCATGCCCTTTGATACATCAATACCACTACTAGGTCTGTATCACAAAGAGAAAGGGAAGGGGGGAGGACCATTTTGTGCAAAAATATTTATGACAGCTTTTTGTGGTGGCAAATAATTGGACATTGAGGAAATCCCCATCAATTGGGGAATAGCTGAACAATTGTGGTATATGGCTGTAATGAATATTACTATGCTATAAGACATGATGAGCAGGCAGGTTTCAGAAAAACTTGGAAAGACATTTATATGAACTGATGCAAAGTGAAGTAAGCAGA
The DNA here is from genome assembly GCF_019393635.1 of Dromiciops gliroides. NCBI lineage: Eukaryota > Metazoa > Chordata > Mammalia > Microbiotheria > Microbiotheriidae > Dromiciops > Dromiciops gliroides. The sequence continues at coordinate 303,613,886 of NC_057862.1, read as the reverse complement.
ACCAAGAGAACATTGTAACAGCAATAACATGTCATGATCAACTGTGATAGACTTAGCACTTCTCAGCAATACAATAAACAAGAGAATTCCAAAGGACCCATATTTTAAAATGCTATCCACTTCCACAGAAAGAACTAATGCAGTCTGAATGTACAGTATTTTTCACTTTCTGTATTTTTCTCATGACTTTTTTCCCTTTGGGTCGGTGTCTTCTTTTACAATATGACTAATCTGGTAATATGTTTTGTATGATTTAATATTTATAACCTATGGAGGTGAGGGAAAGACAGAAAAATTGAAGTTGGATTTTTTAAATGAATTTTTTAAACTGTCTTTACAAATAATTGGAGAAAAATAAAATATTATTTAATAAAACAAAACAAAAAGAGGGATGCTGCACGATGAGCCACCTGGTAAGGAGAATAAAAGGGGAAGCTGCAAGTGTTGGTAGGGAAAATAGCTATGACAACCTGCAACCTGGGCTTTGCACATTTCCTAAGTCCTATAGAAAGGGACAGTTCTCCTCTGCTACCTCCTCACCAGTTGAAACAAATATATGTTAATTTCATTTTTGTTAACAATGATTTGAACTTTATTTTCAATGAAAAAACTTACTATATTTGTGCAGGAGTAATACTAAAAAATACCCAATAATTTGTTCATGACTTTGCCCCGTCTTCCTAAGAAGTTCTTGAACCAAGGAGGGTGCACCCACAGTTTGGAAAACTCTGATCTAGCCCAATCTCTCTATTGTATAGATGCAGAAATTAAAGCTGATAGAGGGGAAGTGACTTAACAAAATTCACATATGGAATTGGTGGAAGTGTCAGTCTTCATTGATGACTATGTATTGTTCTTGGCCTAGGAATGACTTTCCTATGTTTCTCTTTAACTAACTCTCATATATTTGTAATGGGTGTGTTGGGGTGGGGGTGAGGGTGACTGAGGAGGGATGAAGCTGTACCCATTAGAACATACTTAGATTTGCCTTTCCTGATAAGTTATAAAGCACATGTAGATGTGTGGCCACCTACTTCCAGTTCAACCATTTGTGGAAGCATGGTAAGCCTACTTCTATCCATGAGTAACTTAGGAGCCTAGTGCTTTGTGGTAATGAGGAGTATTCTAATTGACAATATATCCAGAAAAGTTGGGTCAAAATTGAGTTAAATTAGAACTCTGGGCCCTGGGCCCAGTGTGCAGGGTGACTCTGGGCAAGTCACTTAACCCTCATTGCCCCACAAAAAAAAAATACAATTAGACAAATGGAAAGGGAAATACAAAAGCTAACTGGGAAAAATTATTCCTTAAGAATTGAAGAAAATGACTCAAGGAGACATCAGGAAGAAGAAAAGCAGAATCAAAAGAATGTAAAAGTAGAAGAAAACATAAAATACCTCTTCAGGAAAACAACAGACCTGGAAAATAGATCCAGGAGGGACAATTTAAGAACTATTGGACCACCTGAGGGTCATGATTTTAAAAAAAGAGCCTGGACAGCATATTTCACAACATTATCAAAGAGAACTTCCCTAATGTCTTAGAAACAGAGGAAGAAAATAGTCATTGGAAGAATACACTGATCACCTCTTGAAAGAGATCCCAAAAGGAAAACTCCAAGGAATATCATAGCCAAATTCCAGAATTATCAGATAAAGGAGAAAATACAGCAAGCAGCCAGAAAGAAATACTTTAAATATTAAGGAGCAACAATCAGGATTACATAGGACCTGGAAGTTTCAACATCAGTGGATCAGAGGGCTTGGAATGTGATATTCTGGAGGGCAAAGGAACTTGGATTACAACCAAGAACACACTACCCATCAAAATTAATCATAATCTTTCAGGGGAAAAGATGGGCATTCAACAAAATAGAGAACTTTGAAACTTTCCTGAACTTTTTAAAGTCCAGAACTGAACAGAAAATTCAATCTTCAAATACCAGACTCAAGAGAAGCATAAAAAAATAAAACAGGGGAGGTTGGGGGGAGGGAGTGAACAAAGCATGTTATCCAATAAGGTTAAAATGTTTACATCCCAACACGAGAAAAATATACTAGTAACTCTTGAGAAATGTATCGCTATTAAGGCAGATAGGTGGAGTACACATAGAAAAATGGCGTGGGTATAAATTGACTTTGATGTGATGATATAAAAAATATTAAAGGGTGGAAAAAAAGGGATTATACTTGAAGACCAGGAAAGGGGGAAGCAGAATGCAGTAAATAACATTACATGAAGGGGTACAAAAGATATATTATAGCAGAGTGAAAGAAGGGAGAGGTGAGCATTGTTTGAACCGTATTCTCATTGGATTTGGCTCACAGAGGGAATAATATAGATACTCATTTGGGTAAAGACATTTATCTTAACCTATAGGGAAGTAGGAGGGGAAAGGGGAAAGAAAAAGAGGGGACACTGATAGAAGGGAAGGAAAAAGTAGGAGGGGAAAGGGGAAAGAAAAAGGAGGGGGCTGATAGAAGGGAGGACAGACTGAGGCAGTGGTCAGAAGCAAAACATTTCTGAGGAAGGACAAGGTGAAAAGACAGAGAAAAGTATAAACAAGGGGAGAAATAGGAGGAAGGAAAATAAACACTTATTAATCATATCTGTGAATGTGAATGGAATTAACTCTTCCATAAAATGAAAGTGAATAGCAGAGTGGATTAAAAAACAGAATCTTACAATATGTTGTTTATAAGAAACACATCTGAGGCAGAGAGATACACACACGTAAAGGTAAAAGGCTGGAGCAGAATGTATTATCCTTCAGCTGAAGTTAAATTAAAAAAAAAAAAACAGGAGTAGCAATCCTTACTTCAAACAAAGCAAAAGCAAAAATAGATCTAATTTTTTAAAAAGATAAGGAAGGAGATTACATATTGCTAAAAGGCACCATATATCATCTCAAACCTATCAGAGTGGCAAACATAACAAAAAAAAGAAAATACTGGATGTTGGAGGATATGTGGGGAAACTGGAACACTAATCCACTGTTTAAGGAGTTGTGAAAAGATCAAACCATTCTGGAGAGCAATTTGGAACTATGCCCAAAGGGCCATAAAACTTTGCATACTCTTTGATCCAGCAATACCATTGACATCCCCCCCCCCAAAAAAAAGATAGAAAGACCTATTTGCACAAAAATATTTATAGCAGTTCTTTTTTCAGTGCCTAAGAATTAGCCTGACAAGCAGGATGATTTCAGAAAGGCCTGGAAAGATTTGTATGAACTGATATATATTGAACCAAGAGAACATTGTGCACAGTGATGGCAACATTGTTGGATGAAGAACTGTGAATGACTTAACTATTCTCAGCAATACAATGATCCAAGACAATCCCAAAGGATGAATAATGAAGCATACTCTCCAACTCCAAAGAAAGAACTTGGCAGCTAGGTGGTGCAGTGGATAGAGCACTGGCCCTGGATTCAAGAAGACCTGAGTTCAAATCCAGCCTCAGACACTTGACACTGACTAGCTGTGTGACCCTGGGCAGGTCACTTAACGCCAATTGCCTCACCAAAAAAGAAAAAGAAAGAAAGAAATGATATTGATTGAACATAGGCTGAAGCACACTATTTTTCACTTTCATTTTTGTCTTTTAAGATTTATCATACAAAATGACTAATATGGTCCTGTTTTACATAACTCCACATGTATAATCTATATCTGATAGCCTACTCCCTCAGGCAGGGGCAGGGGAGGGAGGGAAGAAGAGATAAAATTTGGAACTCAAAACTTTATATAAAAATGTTTATTCTTTTAAAATAAAATATGGGCAGCTAGGTGGCACAATGGATAAAGCACTGGCCCTGGATTTAGGAGTACCTGAGTTCAAATCTGGCCTCAGACACTTGACACTTACTAGTGACCCTGGGCAAGTCACTTAACCCCAATTGCCCCACAAAAAAAAACAAAAAACAAAACAAAACAAAAAATAAAGATAATGAAGCCAGTGTTTTAAAAAATAATAAAATAAAATAAAAGGTACCATTGTGATGAGTAAAACTATATGTGGTCACCTTATTTCTGTCCCAACTTCAGGGAAAATTAGCTGCGGTTTCTAATATATTTGTTACTTATAAATTAGAAGCTTTAGCACCAGTTTTGGGGCATTAAGCATTTATTAAAGCATACCAAGTATTAGTAAAAAGAGAACACCTGGGTCAGAAAGTTAAGAAAAGGTAGAGCTCCAGCCTGGCCTGCTTCTTCCTCCAAGTCCTCCACCACAAGCCTGTTTGAGAGCCAAATTGAGAGTGGAAGCTTTCTCTGCATCTGGAGGAAGGGCAGTCCTTACACACTGCTTCAAGCTAATTGGCTAGCATCACCCAAATCTATTGGTTCACTGGACTTGAGGGTAGTCCCATGTTGAGGTCAGAGTTCACACACTCTGAGAGCACACCCTCTTGAGGGCCAGGCAGGTGTGGTTTTGATTGAATTAACTTTGAGTTAATCATGCAGTCAGTCAATCCACTCAATCTTAATCCAATCAATCCCCTCAGCTGGGGCCTTTGGGCATTCCAAAATGCATTATTTTCTCACACCATAGACAAGGAAGTAATATCAATACTAAACATATATGCACCAAGTGGCACAGGATCCAGATTCTTAGAAGAGAAGTTAAATGAGTTACAGGAAGAAATAGACAGCAAAATTATATTGGGGGAGAACCTCAACTTCCTGCACCCAGAACTAGATAAATCCAACCACAAAATAACAAGAAAGAAGTTAAGGAGGTTAATAAAATTTTAGAAAAGTTAGATATGATAGGCCTCTGGAAAAAACTGAATGGGGACAGAAAAGAATATACCTTTTTCTCGGCAGTAAATGGTACATACACAAAAATTGACCATGTATGGGGTGGGGAGAGGGGGGGGGGACCTTACTGTTAAATGCAGAAAGGCAGAAATAGTAAATGCATCATTTTCAGATCAGGATGCAGTAAAAAAATGTGTAATAAAGGACCATGGAAAAATGGACCAAAAATTAATTGAAAATTAAATAATCTCATCCTAAAGAATGAGTGGGTCAAACAACAAATTATAGAAACAATCAATAATTTCATCAAAGAGAATGACAATAATAAGACAACATACCAAAACTTATTAGATGCAACCAAAGCAGTTCTTAGGGGAAACTGTATGTCTCTAAATGCCTACATGACTAAAATAGAGAAAGAGGAGAACAATGAATTGGGCATACAACCAAAAAAGCTAGAAAAAGAACAAATTAAAAATCCTCAATTAAATACCAAATTAGAAATTCTGAAAATCAAAGGAGATTAATGAAATTGAAAGAAAACTATAGAATTAATAAATAAAACTAAGAGCTGGTTTCAAAGGGGGAAAACAATAAAATAGATAAACCTTTGGTTAATTTGATTTAAAAAAAGAAAAAAATAAACACAAATTACCAGTATCAAAAATGAAAAAAGTGAATTCACCACCAATTAAGAGCAAATTAAAAGAATAATTAGGAGCTATTTTGCCCAGCTATATGCCAATAAATTTGACGATTGCATTGAAATCAAATAATATTTACAAAAATATAAATTTCCCAGATTAACAGATGAGGAAATAAAATCCTTGTATCAGCCCATTTTAGAAAAAAATCTCCAGGGCCAGATGGGTTTACAAGTGAATTCTACCCAACATTTAAAGAACAATCAATTCCATTACCATACAAAGTATTTGAGAAAATAAGTGAAGAAGGAATCCTACCAAATTGCTTTTATAAGAAAAATATGGTGTTGATGTTTAAACCAGAAAGAGCCAAAACAGAGAAAGAAAATTATAGACCAATTTCTCTAATGAATATTGATGCAAAAAATTCTAAATATAATATTATCAAAGATATTGCTGAAATTTATCAGCAAGATAATATACTATGGTCGGGTGGGATTTATACTAGGAATGCAGGGCTGGTTCAATATTAGGAAAACTATTAACAAAATCAACTACATCAATAAGAAAACTAACCAAAATCATATGATTATTTCAATAGATGCAGAGAAAGCTCTTGACAAAATATAGCATCTGTTTCTATTAAAAACACTAGAGAGTGGCCTTCTGACACTTGGCACTAACTGTGTGACCCTGGGCAAGTCATTTAACCTTCATTGTCCAGCAAAAACAAAAAACAAAAACAAAAACAGAACACTGGGGGATGGGGGCAGCTAGGTGGTGCAGTGGATAGAGCACCAGCCCTGGAGTCAGGAGGACCTGAGTTCAAATCCAGCCTTAGACACTTGACACTTACTAGCTGTGTGACCTTGGGCAAGTCACTTAACCCTCATTGCCCAACCAAAAATAATAATAATAAAAAACACTAGAGAGCATAGAAATTAACAGAGCTTTCCTTAAGATGATAAATAATAACTATCTAAAATCATCAGCAAGCATTATATGTAATTGGGATAAGTTAGAAGCATTCCCAATAAAATCAGTGGTGAAACAAGGATGTCCATTATCACCACTATTATTCAATATTGTACTAGAAATATTAACTTTAGCAATAAGAGAAGAAAAAGAAATTTAAAAGATTAGAATTGGCAAAGAGGAAATAAAACTATCACTCTTTGAGGATGATATGATGGTATACTTGGAGAATCCTAAAGAATCAACTAAAATAAAAACTATTTGAAACAATTAACAACTTTAGCAACATTGCAGGATATAAAATAAACCCACATAAGTCATCAGCATTTCCATATATAACCAAAAAAATGCAGTAGCAAGAGATATAAAGAGAAATTCCATTTAAAATAACTGTAAACTGGGTAGCTAGGTGGCACAGTGGATAGAGCACTGGCCCTGGATTCAGGAGTACCTGAGTTCAAATCTGGCCTCAGACACTTACTAGCTGTGTGACTCTGGGCAAGTCACTTAACCTCCATTGCCCCGCAAAAAAACCCCCCAAAAACAAAAAATAAATAAATAAAATAACTGTAAACAATATAAAGTATTTGGAAGTCTACCCACCAAGGCAAACCCAGGAACTCTATGAATGCAATTATAAAACACTTTTCACACAAATCAAATCAAATCTAAACAACTGGAAAAGTATCATTTGCTCATGGGTAGGCCAAGCTAATATAATAAAAAATGATAATTCTACCTAAATTAATTTGCTTATTCAATGTCATACCAATCAAACTACACAATGGGTATTTCATAGAGCTAGAAAAAATAATAACAAAATTCTTCTGGGAGAAAAAAGGTCAAGAATACCAGGGGAATTAATAAAAAAATATGCAAAGGAAGGTGACCTAGCTGTACCAGATCTAAAACTATACTATAAAGCAGTAACTATCAAAATTATTTGATACTGGCTGAGAAATAGAGTGGTGGATCAATGAAACAAGCTAGGCACACAAAACACAGCAGTAAATGAATAAAGAAATCTCTTGTTTGATAAAACCAAAGACTCTAGCCCCAGGATAAGAACTCACTATTTAACAAAAACTGCTGGAAAGTAGTATAGTAGAAACTAGTGTAAAGAATTAATTGTTATTTGAGGTTTTTATGCCTCGGTGTGAACTGGCCTGGGGCTCCGCAAACTGCATGGAGCTCCACCCACTGGTTGTAGCTGTTGCCAGGGCTCTGGCATCTCACATCATCACCACTTGCCAATGCCTAAATGGGCCTGGCAAAATTATAATGATTGGAAGCTTAGTGAGGGCAGTCATGTGACTGTCAGAGTGGCCATCCCATTGGCTGGGGCTATGTGGAGTGTTTTTAGGTTTGGGGGAGGAGAATTGGGCATTCTAGGTGGAAGCTGGAAAGCGACAGGTGTTCTGCTGCGTATTTTCAGCTGATTCCTGGGCGGTGGTATTTTTTCAGGTATTATAATTTCCCTTTCCCCATTTTATTTCCTTTCCCTTGATCCTACTGATCCTGTTTGTGTTTTTTTTTTTAAGTTCATTCTTGTTAAAATAAATCTTGTTCTGTTTTGAGGGAGGCTGCCGGTCTCCTTCCTTGCCCCAATATTGCAGCAAGCCGCTTAGCTAGCACTCCCCAATTAAAAATTGGTCCCCACAGTTTTTGGCGAGCCAGGTAGGAGTTATTTAACCTAGTGAATTTCTTTACATTCCCCCCTGCTGAGGAATAAAAACCTCAAATAACAATTAATTCTTTACACTAGGCATAGACCAACATCTTACACTGTACACCAAAGTAAAGTCAAAATGGGTATGTGATCTAGACATAAAGGATGATATGACAGGCACATTAGAAAAGGAAGGAGTGGCTTACTTGTCAGATCTAGGGAGAGGGGAAGAAGTAGGCAGGGAAGCAGGATGAATAATGGTGAAAAAAAATATGAAGATTCAGGACTGCTAAGGAAGAGAAGAGAATTAAGATAAAAAAAAGGGAGGGGATGATTTACTTCTAAATTGATGAATTACTGGGAAAATAGAATTTTTTTTTCACATCGATAATAGAATTTCCACCATCCAACACAGCCTGAGACTTGATAGGAAATCCTAGGAGTAACCTTTACCCTTAGGTTATTCACTCAAAGACCTATTGCATTTATTTGTTTTTTACAATAGAGTGCCTTATAGTGTTACTTCCCTGGTACCCTGCAACCCTTAAGACATTCCAAATACTCCAAATACCCTTACACACCCTGAAATTTCCCCTTTCCTGTTTAGAGTATACACAGATAATCTCAGTTCTCCCAGAGGGAACTGAGTGAAAGCAAGCATTTGTGGATGTTCTCAACCTGCTTCTTTTTATAAATGAGCATACCTGGATTTAGATCCTGTGATTGATTGCTAAACTGGAAGAGTTGATCACAACAGGTTACCATATCAGGGTAGAAGAAGGGGGTGGTGGAAGAGATGGTAGTGGTGGTAGTGGTAGTGGTAGTAGTAGTGGTGATGGTGGTAGTGGTGGTGGTGGTAATATAATAAAAGAAAGCTTCATGTGTAGGGAAAAGAGTGTAGGCCCTACCTGTAGTGAGGTCCCTTATGTAGCAAGGGCTTGTCATTGTGTGGCTCAAAGGGAAGCAAAATAGACATCTGTAGCCTCTTCTTCCCCTACCCTTATCCAAAGGAGACTTTCATTCCTGACAAGAGGGGAAGTGGGAAGTTGGGGCCAGAAGTCACTACTCTGTTCTCAGAGAGAAGGGGTATGGAACTAGAATTATATCTATCTGCTCCCTTAAAGATTCTTAGTCTATAGATATAATTGGGTTTCATCTAACTTCTTATTACCTTGTCATTTCTGGGGGCAGGGAGGACCCCAAGCTCTATATCCAAGATTTGACCCCTTTCCCACCAAATACCAGTTCTACTTACAGAATAGCAAAGAAATCCATTTACCCAAATCATAGCAAAACAGGAATCAGAGAAGATATATAGAAAAATATATACTAAATAATACAAGTAAGTGAGTTCACATTGTGAGTGAGATAACTCAGTTCTACAAAAAGAGAGAATCCAAAGGGAAACTCTCCAAAATCTTTAACATAGCAAGCTGGGAATAAGGATATGATGAAGACTGCCAGCTCCTAATGTTTTTCCAGAGTCTTTTCCTTCAACAATCTGAAGTGGTTTGGCTTCTTCCATCTTTTCTCTCAAAGCTGGAAGCCAGAAGTGCCCAAAGTGACTCAATACTTGGAGTCCTGAAAAAAACTGTCACTCCATGAGCCCCAAAGGGAATTGACTCAGAGGTGTCCTAATATGGAACTGGTGAAGGCTAGAGCCCTCTAACCTTTCACCAATTCTTTCCTGCTTCTAACTCAGGGCAGGACCTTCATCTCTAGTGGTAAAAAGAGAATCTCATTTTATTTGGCGTAAAGAAAAAGAACTCTATCTGCTTAGTTATTACAAACTAATGTACTGTTTTTTATAATAATTACAAAAGATATTCAAAATACACAAAAACGTAAAACGCAGATGGTGAGGGCTTTTTACAGCATTTAAATGCAAAAAATAACATAAGTCTAACTGGCCAAAAAAATAAATGTTTTAAAATCTTACTCCTAAAAATAAGTTTCTCTGAAATAATTTTTTCAAACTAATTGAATGATTATTTCAGACTTGCCATCGAGAGCAAAGAGGAATACAATAGGAAAGGCAAGTAGAGTTTTGGAATGGGGTTACAATAATAATCCTATAACTAACATTTATATAGTACCTGCTATGTTCCAGACACTGTACTAAGCCTTTTAAAAATATCATCTCATAACAGTTGTGATCATTTATATCCCTGTTTTATAAATGATAATAAAAATAACTCACATTTATATAGCCTTATTATTTGCTAGGCATTGTGCTAACCACTTTACAATTATTATCTCATTTGATCCTCACAATAATTCTGAAAAGTAAGTGTTATTATTATCCCCATTTTACAGATGAAGAAACTGTGTCAAATAAAGGTTAAGTGACTTGCCAAATGTCAAAAAGCTAGCAAGTATCTGAGGCCAGATTTTAACTCAGGTCTTTCTGACTCCAGCCCTTGCACTCAAACCATTGTATCACCCAGATGCCCTGTAGCTTCTTTTTGGTGAGTCTTTTCAAAGTGGATTTCAAGAAGACAAAATATTTCTCCAGTTGGGAGATAAAGAAGAAAAAGTCCTTCCCTACCCTAGCATATTGCTGGGCCCCTGTTTCCCAAATGGAGCATATCCAGCTTGTACAGGAGTTGCTGGCTGCCCTCCATCTACTTTTGTGTTTGTTTTCTTGTAACATTGACCTTGTGCCATCAAAAGACCTGTGAACGCTGGAGATGAGGACAGGGCCTATCAGTTGTAGCAGTAGTAGCCAGAGCAGAGGTGGAGAAGGAAAATACCCTTTGATACATGATATTTGTGCTCTGCCTAGGTGAAATGCGAATGGCTAATTAGCAGCTTTGCAAAAATTCTGTTCATGTCCCACTGAGGCCCAAGCCTTAATCTCCTGATTGTACTAATAGTGATGTCACTAGATTGTATTCTAAGCATTCTACTAGTAGTGGTGTCACTAGATTGTGTTCTAATCATTCTATGATTCTTTAATGCTTATTGTTTTTCTTTTCTGGTTGAAAATACACTAACTCTTCCATACTTGATTCATATTTGTACATTAGGTACCATTTTGGTTTTTAGTGACCTATGCCCATCCCAACCCAACACTTCAGAAAATGCTAGACTTAGAAACCATTTTTGTTGTTATTGTTCATTCTTTTCAGTCATGTATGACTCTTTGTGACCCCATTTGGGCTTTTCTTGGCAAAGATATTGGAGTGGTTTGCCATTTCCTTCTCCAGCTCATTTAACAGATTAGAAATCTGAAGCAAGCATGGTTAAGTGATTTGCCCATACCCAATTCCTACTCTGGAAATCTGAGGTGGGGATGAAGTGGGTTGGAAAGAACTGCTAGATCAACCTAATTCTTCTATTGAGAAGCAACCTCAGAGCAATGAGAGCAAACTGCAATGGCAAGTAAAGGACAGGGACTGGTGCAAGTCATGAACTCACAGTCTCCATTGCAAACCTGTACGCGGGATGGGGCTACCTCCTGTTTATATTTGCATTCACAAAGCCTTGTGAGATCTTGAAAGGCAACTTTTGAAAGGTAATGACTATTGGAGTAGGTTCAGCAGCAACAACAGCAATTACACTGGCCAAGAAGGAGTAAGTGTCCCCAGAGAGAGAGAAACTGGAAATAAAAAGCTTACTTGGAATTGATCAGTCTGTTTGCAGTAACTATGTGACAGTCCTTTCCAATAAGCTATTTGCAAATATTTCAATAAGGCTTGAATATTAACCTCTTAACTGACTGAAGTCATTCTGTGATTCTTTATTCCTTAGCATCCTCTTTTCTTAATGGTAATAGTTACCTGTTCCATACCTGATTCATGTTTGTATTCTAGGCACTTTCTTTCCCACTCCATCCCTCACTTTTTGGGTGAGGATCCCTTAGACTAGAGCCAAAAAAATAAAAAATAAAAAAAGACTAGAGCCAAAATGATCATTACCTAGGAATCTGAGACGGCAGTTGAATGAATCACTGGAAGCTTAGTTCCCCCTCTTAAAGAGACAGGCAATCCCAAAGCAATGAACCTAAAGCAAAGTAGATCACTGAAGATCACTAACCTCAGTGACCAGTTCTTTGATAACCACAGTCCTACACTAGCTTCTTAGGACCTTCCAGAGCTTGGGTTTTGCTGCCATAGCCTTGAAAACCCACTACCACCTTCATCCCATGATAGGGCATGAGAGAATTCAAATAATAATGATATGATTGTGATAGCACCATTTCCAGTTCCACAGGCCTATGGAAAATTATATTATTGTTTTTAAACATCAAAAGAAGAATCTGAGCATTTGTAACATAGAGAAAGAACTAGAGAGACAGAGACAGACAGAGCCAGAGACAGAAAGAAAGAAGGTTCTTCCCCTTATAGAGAACCTTGGAGATTATCTAGTACCTAGGGTTCTTAAATCGAGGATCTGAGGGTCTGTGGATAGATTTTGAGCAATCCATGCACTTGGATAGAAAAAAATATTACATATTTATTTCAATATTGTTGATTTCCTCTGCAATTCAATGTTTTGTATTTTATTTTATTTTAAAAGCATTCTTCAGAGAAGGTTTCACCAGACTAACAAAGTAGTCCAGGGCCCAATAAACATTTCATAACTTCTGATCTAGTCCAACCCAATTTTAGAGAGGAAGAAGCCAAGCCTAGAGAAGGGAAGTGACTTTCTGAAACATGAAATGTTTATGTTTTGAAAAGAAGTTGTGGAAAATGTTACTGTAGCAAACAATAGGAAAACTAGTCACTCTTACTCTCCTTCCCCTCTTCCCCACCCCCCCACCCCCCCCACAATTCTTTTGGAATCTTTACCCTCACTTCATCTTTCTCTGAATAACTCCTACCTTTAGGAAACTGGAGAAGGGCCTCTCTTGACCTTTCAAGAAGCCATTTCCTGAATATAAAAGCTGCAGGGAGGAATCTACATCTCCCCCACCGGCCCCATGAAAGTTGTCCAGAGAAAACTTAGCCCTATTTGGACTTTGTTTTTCTCTTCTTGGGGTTTGTTCCCAAAATAGGTATTCAGGAAACATTTCCATTTTACTCACTTGGGGAAAAGGTGTGTCCCAAACATCCCATCTGTGTTTGGGATCCTGGTTGAGGAAAGCAAAGGAATAGGAAAAATATATTGGCCTCTGGAAAATATTAAGTAAGGGCCCTCCTGTTAAACATCAATTAGATGGGGAAGAAGAGGACAGGGACTGAGTTGCAGCCAATTAGTTTTACTCAAGTATATGTCTATAATTGAGGTTTTGTTTTATGTAAATTGCCTGTACTCTCCTGTCTCCATAATTTTTCTCATATTCTTCCCTATATCTGGAATGTCCTCATTCTCCATTTTTGCTTTGGAGTTCCTATCCATTCTTTTTTTTTTTTTTCTATCCATTCTTTAAATAACAATTTTTAAAAAGTTATCAGGGGCAGCTAGGTGGCGCAGTGGATAGAGCACTGACCCTGGATTCAGGAGGACCTGAGTTCAAATCCAGACTCAGACACTTGACACTTACTAGCTGTGTGACCCTGGGCAAGTCACTTAACCCCAATTGCCTCACCAAAACAAAAGAAAACAAAAAGTTATCTCCTCCATGAAAATTTCTGGAATCATCCAAATTGGTAACAACTTTTCTTCTCAGGCCTTATTTCCAAAAGTTTCTTTTTAAAAATATTTTCCCAATTATATGTAAAAACAATTTTCAACATTCATTTTTTTTGGTTTTTGGTTTTTGGCAGGGCAATGAGGGTTAAATGACTTGCCCAGGGTCACATGGCTAGCAAGTGTCAAACGTCTGATGCCAGATTTGAACTCAGGTCCTCCTGAATCCAGGGCCAGTGCTTTATCCACTGAGCCACCTAGCTGCTCCCTCAACATTCATTTTTAAAAATTTTTAGCTCCAAGTTCTCTCGTTCCTTCTTTCTTTCTTCCTTACCCTATAGAGAAGTCAAGTAATTTGATATAGATTATACATATGCAATCATGTAAAATATTTCCATATTAGTCATGTTGTAAAAGAAAACACAGGCCAAAGACAAACAAAACAAGAAAAAAAAATTTTTTTAAGTATGCAGGGGCAGCTAGGTGGCACAGTGGATAGAGCACCGGCCCTGGAGTCAGGAGTACCTGAGTTAAAATCCAGCCTCAGACACTTAACACTTACTAGCTGTGTGACCCTGGGCAAGTCACTTAACCCCAATTGCCTCACTAAAAAAAAAAAAAAGTATATTTTAATCTGCATTCAGAATCCATAAGTTCTTTCTCTGAAAGTGGATAGTATTTTTCATCATAAGTCCTTTGGAACTGCCTTGAATCATTGTATTGCTAAGAAAACCTAAGGCACTTCTTGCATATATAGTTCATTAAGTGAAGTCTCTTGACCAATATTTAAATATGACTGATCTAGAGTGTTTCAAAAGGGAATAACAGGGGGCAGCTAGGTGGCACAGCGGATAGAGCACCGGCCCTGGATTCAGAAGGACCTGAGTTCAAAACCAGCCTCAGACACTTGACACTTACTAGCTGTGTGACCCTGGGCAAGTCACTTAACCCCCATTGCCCCACAAAAAAAAAAAGGGAATAACAGAGACCCTTCTCCAATGTACAAAAGTAGATCAGGCATAGAGGAGCAATTTGTTTCTTCCACCACAAAAGAAATGTTTAAACTACAAAAGAGTCACTGACAATTACTTAACATATAACTTAATTACTTAGAGCATGTTTAGAAATTTCACATCTACTTGGGATCTGTGTAACTCAATGTTGTGGAGAGGACACACTGGCTTGAGACATAGGAATGAAGGAATTCTGAGGAATTAGGCACACAAATGCAGGGTGACCAGTCCAAGCTTTATTAGAGGATTTTCTTACCAGAGACCCCTGCAGTAGCATCTTGCAAAGGTCAACAAGCAAGAGGGCATACCATGGATGCCCATGCAGGGGCTTTGTCCTTAAGCTATGTATATGTTTTACTGAAACTACTTAAGGAGGGAATAGATTGAGTCAAAAGTAAGTAGCATCGGGCAGCTAGGTGGTGCAGTGGATAGAGCACTGGCCCTGGAGTCAGGAGTACCTGAGTTCAAATCCTGCCTCAGACACTTAACACTTACTAGCTATGTGACCCTGGGCAAGTCACTTAACCCCAATTGCCTCACTAATTAAAACAACAACAACAACAACAACAACAAAAGTAAGTAGCATCTGTAAATGTTCAACCAAGACATAGCCGACTGCTAGTCACACATCAGTCTTAAACTTGGGAGGATATGTATGAGTTTCTTGCTCCTAACAGCAACCATGATCCATTTAACCCACAATCCATCCCTTCATGGTTGGCCCAGACAATCCTTGTGCTCATCTATTCCGCAGGGTATCATAATGCCATTTGGGGTTTTCTTGGCAAGGATACTAGAGTGGTTAGGCATTTCCTTCTCCAGTTCATTTTACAGATGAGGAAACTGAGGCACACAGAGTTAAATGACTTGCCCAGGGTCACATAGCTAGGAAGTGTCTGAGACCAGATTTGAACTCAGGTATTCCTGACTCCAGGCCCAACTCTGTATCCACTGCACTACCTAGCTGTGCTAGAAAGGACTCATTCTCAACACTACAAACCGTCAAGAAGAAAAGTCTTCCATAATTCCATCAGGGACCTGTATAATCTTTCCAATTTATAGTGTTACTCTGAATAGCTCAGACGAGTTAGAGTCAGTAATCTACTATTGATTTCAGTATATTCATCTAGGATGTACTTCCCTCTGGGGCCACAGGAGATAGCTATTAGAGGTTCAGCCCTCTCTACATGTCTACAAGTGGCCCAGCTTCTTGATTGCTATTTGACACCAGTTCCTTCTCTTCAGAACCCTGGAAGAGGCTACACAGGCCTCTTTATAGGTCAGAAAAAATTTGGATTCTCTATTTCCGTATCTGAAGCTTCCCCCCCCACCCCCTCCTAAAGTCATGCAGAATCAAGTCAGGCCTCTGGTATTTTGATCTCATGTCAATTTCTACCTGTTGCTCACTGCTTCCAAGGATCCTTATCTATCTGTGTCTTCACTCTTTAGCCTATATGGTTCTTCATATTCAGAACTACTTCACTGAACCCCTTGCATGTGTGCCCTAGGAAGGGCACATATTCCACCCTTAAGTATGAAGGGTATAGAAGCAGAATTCAAGCCAACAATAGTCAGCAAACAATTATTAAATGCCTAGTATGTGCCAAAAACTGTGTTAAGGGCTGGGCATACAAAGAAAGGGACAAATTGAACCCGGCTCTTAAGGAATTCATAGTCAAATGGGGTAGACAACATGCAAATGATTATGCACAAACTAGCTATAGATGAGATAAATTTTAAATAATCAATAGAAGGCATTATAAATAAGGGAGATCAGGAGAGGCTTCCTATTGAAGGTGGGATTTTAACTAGGATTTGAAGGAATTCAGGGAAACTAGGGGGTAGAGATGATTTAATGTAAGCTTTTAATTAAAGATAGTTAATTAGAATACTCTAGAAGCAGCTTGGAAGGGTATTTAAGCCCTAGACTTCTTGTGCCAAACCAGGACACCTGGTTGATAGAGATCTCTGTATCATGTAACTGTCCTTCAAACAACTGTCTAATATATTTAATAAGTATTATTTCTAATGTAGTAGACTTCTGGAGTCCAGTATCTGTCAGCAGTTGTTAAATCTCTGTGCCTACTTATGTGAGTCCCTGAGAGCTATTGAGGTTCTAGTGATCATTTTTTTAACAAGCCAGTGTTGCTGCCTTCCTCATAACCTGGAAGAGAACTATCACAGGAGGGAGGGATATACATCAGGACATGTAGATGAGCTAGAATGTTCAGTATGAGAGCTGGAGAGAACAGGTAGGATAGATTTGAGAGGTATAGAAGCAGTATTTTTGGCATGTGAGCAGTCATGGGGCTTTGCCATTGCCAATTTCACCTCTACCTCTTGCAACTGAGAAAACAGCCAAAAGCCAGTGATAAAAGGCCTATCAGAGGAAACCAATCATAGCTAAATTTCCCATTAAAACTAATTCCAGGGGCAGCTAGATGGCACAGTGGATAAAGCACCGACCCTGGATTCAGGAGGACCTGAGTTCAAATCTGACCTCAGACACTTGACACTAGCTGTGTGACCCTAGGCAAGTCACTTAACCCTCATTGCCCCACAAAAAAAAACAAAACAAAAACTAATTCCAGAGAGGGCATCAATAACATTCTCTTGCATTAGGTCCAAAAATAGAGCAGAGTTCATCTTTTGCATTTTTTAAAAGGTGATTTGATTTATACATGACTTTTAGCCACACATTCATTGCATTCAGTACAATTAACTCTTCAAATTATAGTAGCTTGCATTTATGTGGCATTTTAAGCTTCGAAAAACACTTTACTTACATTTTATTAGATCCTGGCAATAGCCTCCCTGTTGGGGGAGGGGAAGAGGGGGGGAAGGAGGTAGGGAGAAAAATTTAGACCTCAAAATCTTATAAAAACAAATATTAAAAACTATCTTTAGGGTGGAGACAAGATGGCGGAGGAAAGGCAGTGAGCTCCCGAGCTCATGACACAATCACTCCAAAAAACATCCAAATAACTCCATAGGAAAATGCCTGGAGCAGCAAAACTCATAGAAGAATGTGCTGAAATCATCTTCTAACCAAGAACAGCTTGGAAGGTCAGAAGGAGGGAACTGCTGTGCTGAGACAGGAGTGGAGCCCAACCCCACAGTCACCCTGACACAGATCCAGTCCCAGGAAGGCCTCACCAGAGAAGCAGACCCCCAGAGCCTCTGAGTCAGCTGAAGTGCCAGTGTCATCTGGAACTGAGCTCACAGTCTGGTGAGAGGGCTGAGCCCTGGGCAGGGGGGAGACTTACAGGGGTCTATGCTGGTTCTGAGGCAAAACTTGGATTTTTCACCTCTGCTGAGAACTCGGAGGTAGGCTTGAGTAGCAGTGGCCCAGGTGGGGAAGGGGCACAGGCTCGTCAGAGCTAATAACCACAACACACAAAGCTGGTTGATGAGCAAGTTGGTTTGGGGTCATCTACAGACCAGGGAACAGGCCAGGTGAGTGAAGAACCTGATTCTCCTTAAATCATACCACCTGGGACTTCTTAAGCTTGGGATACTGCAGCCTGGAAATAGTGCCCCACTTTAAGGAGCTAAAAATCAAGTAAAAGAAAGGCAAGATGAGCAGACAGAGAAAGGTTAGGACTATAGAAAGTTTCTTCAGTAACAAGGAAGACCAAGGGGCACCCTCAGAGGAAGATTTCAACATCAGGGCCCCTATATCTAAAGCTTCCAAGAAAAATACAAATTGGACTCAGGTCATAGAGATGTTCAAAAAGGACTTTGAAGATAAAGTTAGAGAGGTAGAGGAAAAAATGGAAAGAGAAATGAGCGTGATGCAGGAAAGACATGAGAAAAAAGTCAACAGCTTGAAAAGTCAAATTGGCCAAATGGAAAAGGAGGTACAAAAGCTCTCTGATGAAAATAATTGCCTAAGAATGAGTATTGAACAAATGGAAACCAGTGACTTTATGAGAAACCAAGACACAATAAAGCAAATCCAAATGAATAAAAAAATAGAGGGCAATGTGAAATATCTTCTGGGAAAAACTTCTGACCTGGAAAATAGGTCCAGGAGAGATCATTTGAAAATTATTGGTCTACCTGAAAACCATGATCAAGGAAAGAGCTTAGACATCATCTTCCAAGATATTTTCAGGGAAAATTGCCCTGAAATTCTAGAAGAAGAAGCTAAAATAGAAATTGAAAGAATCCACCGATCACCTCCAGAAAGAGATCCCAAAAGGGAAACTCCTAGGAATATTATAGCCAAATTCCAGAGCTCTCAGGTCAAGGAGGAAATATTGCCAGCTGCCAAAAAGAAAGAATTCAAGTATTGTGGAGCCCCAGTCAGGATAGCACAAGATCTAGCAGCTTCTATATTAAAGGACTGGAGAGCATGGAATATGATATTACAGAGGGTAAAGGAAATGGGATTACAACCAAGAATCACCTACCCAGCAAAACTCAGCATTATCTTTCAGCAGAAAAAATGGAACTTTAATGAAAAAGAAGACTTTCAGATATTTGTGATGAAAAGACCTGAACTGAATGGCAAATTTGACTTTCAAATACAAGACCCTAGAGAACCACAAAAAATTGGAGCTGGGGGACATACCTGGGGTCATACAGTGGGCAACTGTCTTGTGTCTGAGGCCGGGTTTTGGCTGGGATGCCCCTGGGTCCAGGGGGGATGCTTTGTCCACTGTGTCACCTAGCTAGGTGATGACATCTTTAGGGTTAAATTGAGGGGTGAAGGGAATTCACTGGGGGAGGGGGAAGGGCAGAAGTCAAATCCTACATGAAAGAAACAGGAAAAGGCTTGTGGAGTTGGGGAAGAGATGGGAGAGGAGCAGGGCAGTAAATGAATTTTACACTCATCAGAAAAGGCTCAAAGATCTTAAATACATCAGAGCTGCCTCAAGGAGGGACTAACACACACACACACACACACACCCAACTGGGTGGAGTAATCTATTTAATCTGGGCAGTAAATGAGCCTAACACTCAACAGAATTGGCTCAAAGACCTCAATCTCTTTAGAATTGGCTCAAGGAGGGAATAATGGACACACTCAATTGGGTGGAGTAATCTCTCTAACCCTGCAGGAAAATAGGAGGGGAAGGGGATAAAGAGAGAGGGACCAAAGAAGGAAGGGCAGAGTGGGGGAGGGGACAGACAGAAGCAAATCCCTTTTGAAGAGGGATAGGATGAAAGAAGATGGATAATAGAACAAATATCATGGGGAAGGGAATAGGATGGAAGGGAAACAGTTAACAATAGTAATCATGAAAAAGAGAAAAGGGGGAACAATTGCACAAAAAATATTTATAGCAACTCTTGGTGGAGGCTAAGAATTGAGAATCAAGGGAATATCCATCAATTGAGGAATGATGGAAAAGGCTGTGTTATATGATTGTGGTAGAATGGTCTTGTGCTACAGGAAATGACAAACAGGATGATCCCAGAAAAACCTGGAAAGACTAATGAACATTGATGTATAGTGAAGTGAGCAGAGCTGGGAGGACATTGTGCATAGTGACAGCAGTACTGTTCAATGAGCAATTGTGAATGACTTAACTACTCTCAGCAGTGCAATGGTCCAAGACAATCCCAAGGAACTAATGAGGAAGCTTACTATGCACCCCCATAGAAAGAACTGATAAAAACAACACTTTTGGATTGTACATATATAACCTGGTTGTGATCTTGTGAAGGGAGGAAAGGGAGGGAGGGAGGGAGGGAGAAAAATTTGGAACTCTTATGAAAATGAATGTTGAAAACTACCCTTACATGTAACTGGAAAAAATAAAATACTATTAAGATTGGAAAAAAATCTAATTCCAGACAGCAACTATTTTGTCTATCATCCCCATGATATGAGCAATCAATCAATTAATAAATATTTATTAAGCATTGGGGATACAAAAAGAGGCCAAAAAAACCCCAAAACCCTCTGCCCTCAAGGAGTTTACAATCTGATGAAGGATCTTACAGTCATTCCACTCCATATGAGTTTGACTAGTTTTTTCCTAAAAGGCACTAATCCCCTAGCAACTACTGATAAAAAGGATCATTTAACATAATGTTCAGTGATTCTACTAATTTAGTTCAACACGGGAGAGGAACATACCCGATTCATCTTAATGAGTGACCACCAACAGGTACTATGAAGAACAGCACTTGTGGTCCCCACCTCAACATCTTAAATCTGATAACATAGAAAGAAAAACAACAATGGAGAAGGTGCTTCCTAATCCATAGACAAAAATAAGAATGGGAATACTGTTGAGAAATCCACAGAATACGAGCAATGTATGACCTAATAAATCTCAGCAATATTTGGTAGAATTAAAGTCATCACTGGAACTCAATCATGGAAGTGCATATCTTGTTCCAAAGAAATGTATATCAAAGAAGGGGTGGTAGAGTTGAGTTGCACTGTATTTGAAGAAAGAGAAATCCACAATTATGAGGGGAAATTTAGGACAGAGAATATCTAAATAAGGGCAGCAAGGGAGAGAAATAGGGTGATACCATCAAGAGAGAATTCTACAGATCAGGGGTTTGAGACTGTGGTTCAAGAGTCAGTGCTAAAAATTCTTCAATGGTGCTTTAAGCAATAAATAATTATAAAGACTATAAATTATAAAGTAGTATATTAGATTACACTGGGAGTTCATGACACCTTTTTAAACTAGGAGAGCCACTGCATTGACCACCCAGCTATATAGAGCCTGTCGACAATAATGTCCTAATGTAGCATTGTATTACATTAATTAGTTTTATTTAAGCCTAGAAGAAACATGTAGTTCCCTTCTCTGCTCCTTTTGGAGGTTCATATTAAGTGCAAAGTTAAGAATACAATGACAATCACTCTGACCCTACACTTAGGAATATTCCTAACATGTAGACAGAGGTTTGACTCTTTGCTTTAACTTACATTTATATTTATTTCTTGTTTACCCCTGGCCTCTTTGTGGCTGAAGCAAAATCCACATTATCAGAAATATTTGTATAAAGAAAAAGCAACATATGTTATATTGTCTGCCAAAAGACAGGCACCTGGAGACAGAATAAAGTCACTATAAACAAGTCATACTAATCTTATCCTCCTTTTGTGATGGGATTATTAGACTGGTTTACTAGGAATATACACAGTATAATTTGTTTTCACCTAATGTTGGACAAGGAGAGAAGAGTTCTGTATGATAGTCAAGTTACATGGATTCATATTTTATCATACAATTATCCTCCAAAAGTAAATTTGATCAGTAGACTGATGTTAACTTAGAAGGTCTCTCGTGGCAGAAAACAAGCTGCATGAACACTAGTATAAGGGAAAGTGATTTGGTTCCTCTTTTCCCTGACAGCTGATAGAGCAGAAAGCAGGGAGTAGATAAAGGGAGAAGTAAAGAGATGTCAATGTGTAAACAAATTTTAGATAGAGGTGTTAAGGTGCTAATGAATGCTAACAAAAGACCTGGTAATTTCTTGACTAAGAGTGAACACATTTCTCTGATGGAATTAAAGGGAACAGCATCATTGGAGAAGCAAAAATTGAAATACCCCTTTGGAGAGGTTTAAATAGCTAAGTTTTGATAGAATTTGGCGCACTTTTGACATTAAGCCTTTCCTGATGCCTCAGCTATTAGTACCTTCCTCCCCCAAATAATTTTTTATTAATTTTACCATATTTATAGTCTGTTTGCCCACAGAGAATGCAAATTGTGTAATAGCTGTCAGTATTGTGAAAAAGGGTTAAGTGTCTTGATAATGTTGATAGGAGGGTTAAACATCAGGAATTTTAGTAAAATGCACACTTTAAACTTAATTCAAAGATTTATAGCCTAGGCAAAGATGAGAATTTTCAGCACTGTTTAGAGAAACTTGAAATGGCAATTGCCTACTGTATCTTAGGTTGAAGAGCAAAGAAAGTAGGGGGCAGTTAGGTGGCGCAATGGATAAAGCACCAGCCCTGGATTCAGGATGGACCTGAGTTCAAATCAGACCTCAGACACTTGTCACTGACTAGCTGTGTGACCCTGGGCAAGTCACTTAACCCTCATTGCCCCACCCAAAAAAAAAGAAACAAAGGGTTTTTTTCCTCTCTCCCTCTCTTTCCTTCCTTTCCTTTCTTACTGTGTGCATCAGGGGGACAGGAAAGAGGCAGAGGAAGAAAAACTCAATGAAGCAGAGATTATTTGGGATTTGATTGTTAAAAGGAAATAATAATTTCTTAGACTGTATAATTGTGTAGGATAGACAGAAAGGCCCCTCTGGAGACATCTGGTAAGGTACACAGGGAGAAGTAATCTTTAGTATTGGAGTCACTATCACATAGTTGTTGGTTTGTGTTTCTTATGTGTGTTTATGTGTTGGTCAGAGGTTGTAATTATGCACGTGGAGGAAAAAAAAAAACATTTTTGTTGGTAAAGCTATTTCTGATTCCCTTACAATCCCAAGCTGTGGCCAAGTAGGAAATATGGGAGGAAGTGTCATGGGGCCTAGAGTACCCCAGAAGTTCTCCAGGGTACATCAAGGAATCTTCTTGAGAAACTAAACCAGAGGACAGATATGCCTAGAGAGATAAGAGGAACCAGATCAGACTGAGCTACCTTTGGGACCTCCACCCTTCATTCTGATCTCCCTTACCCCTGGGGAGATTAGTTTGGGTGTGGCTGTGGCCTTTGTGTCCTGAAAAGAGATCTGTAGCCACCCCTCACCCAATTCCTCTAGCCACCACCAGTGGGGGATGGTCCTCCCTCACTAAAGAAACTTTCCACAGTCAAATGGTCACCCCCTCCCCACATCAGTCCTCTATAAAAGTACCTGCCAGTCTCCTGCTTGAGGAGGTTGGTACCTCAGAGCCCCGTGCTTTGTTCCATACCTATCACCCCATGAGAAGTCCAAGGATTTCTTTCATAGTTTCCCTTCCCCCACACCCTTCCCTTCCCTTGCCCCTAAATAAACTACCATCTTATTTTAACTGCTTTTGTGTGCAAGAGGATGTAATTCTTCTCCCTGTGTACCTTACCGGATGTCTCCAGAGGGGCCTTTCTGTCTATCCCACACAAATACACACAAATATATACAGTCTAAGAAATTATTACTTCCTTTTAACAATCAAATCCCAAATAATCTCTGCTTCATTGAGTTTTTCTTCCCCTGCCTCTTTCCTGTCCCCCTGATGCACACAGTAAGAAAGGAAAGGAAGGAAAGAGAGGGAGAGAGGAAAAAAAACTTTGTTCCTTTTTTTTTGGTGGGGTAATGAGGGTTAAGTGACTTGCCCAGGGTCACACAGCTAGTCAGTGACAAGTGTCTGAGGTCTGATTTGAACTCAGGTCCATCCTGAATCCAGGGCTGGTGCTTTATCCATTGCGCCACATAACTGCCCCCTACTTTCTTTGCTCTTCAACCTAAGATACAGTAGGCAATTGCCATTTCAAGTTTCTCTAAACAGTGCTGAAAATTCTCATCTTTGCCTAGGCTATAAATGAGTTTGAAAGAATAGTTAGTTATTTAAGAAATCATACAAACTAAAGTTAAGTACTAATAAATGTGACTTTTTTTTTAATTTTACCAGACCTTTATTTTTTTCAAATTACACGTAAAGATAGTTTTCAACATTCACTTCTGCAAGATTTTGAATTCCCACTGTCCATTCCCTGCCCCCCCTCCCGAGACCAGCTAGAAATCTGATATACATTATACATTACAATCATGTTAAACATATTTCCACATTAGTCATGTTGTAAGAGAAGAGTCAAAACAAAAGGGGAAAAAAACACTGAAGAAGAAACAACTACAAAGCAAGAACAAAAGTGAAAATAGCATGCTTCAGTCTGCATTCAGACTCCATAGTTCTTTTTCTGGATGTGGAGAGCATTTTCTATCGTGTCTCTTGGCATTCATTATCTTGGATCATTGTATTACTGAGAAGAGCTAAGTCTATCACAGTTGATCATTACTCAATGTTGTTGATACTGTATACATTGTTCTCTTGGCTCTGCTCATTTCACTCAGTTTCAATTCTTATAAGTCTTTACAGGTTTTTTCTGAAATCCATCTGCTTATTATTCCTTACAGCACAATAATATTCCATTACATTCATATACCACAACTTGTTTAGCCATTCCCCAATTGATGGGCATCCTCTCAAGTCTTTGCCAACACAAAAAAAGCAGCTATAAATATTTTTGTACATGTGGGTCCTTTCCCTTTTTTTATGATCTCTTTGGGATATAGACCAAATGGTGGTATTGCTGGGTCAAAGGGTATGTACAGTTTTATAACCCTTTGGGCATGGTTCCAAATTGCTCTCCAGAATGGTTGGATCAGTTCACAACTCTACCAACAATGCATTGGTGTTCCAATTTTACCACATCTCCTCGACAACATTTATCATTTTACTTTTTCGTCACATTAGCCAATTGGATAGGTGTGAGGTGATACCTCAGAGTGATTTTAATTTGCATTTCTCTAATCAGTAGTGCTTGAGAACATTCTTTTCACATGGCTATAGATAGCTTTAATTTCTTCATATGAAAACTGCCTTTTCATATCCTTTGACCAATTCTCAATTGGGGAATGACTTGTATTCTAATATATTTGATTCATTTCTCCACATATTTTAAATATGAGGCCTATATCAAAGACACTGACTGTGAAAGTTGTTTCCCTGCTTTCTGCTTTCCTTCTAATCTTGTTTACAGTGGCAAAACTTTTTAATTTAATGTAATAAAAATGATCCATTTTGCATTTCACAATGTTCTCTATCTCATCTGTGGTCATAAATTCTTCCCCTCTCCATAGATCTGACAAGTAAACTATTCCTTCCTTTTCTAATTTGCCTACGGTATCACCAATTATGTCTAGAACATGTACCCATTTTGACTTTGCTTTGGTGTATGGTGTAAGATGTTGGTCTATACCTAGTTTCTGCCATACTATTTCCCAGTTTTCCCAGCAGTTTTTGTCAAATAGTAAGTTTTTATCCTGGGAGCTAGAGTCTTTGGGTTTATCAAACAGGAGATTGCTATATTCATTTAGTGCTGTGTTTTGTATGCCTAGCCTGTTCCACTGATCTACCACTCTATTTAATAGCCAGTACCAAATAGTTTTGATGGTTGCTGCTTTATAATATAGTTTTAGATCTGGTACAGCTAAGTCACCTTCCTCTGCATTTTTTTCATTAATTCCCTTGATATCCTTGACCATTTTTTCTTCCAGATCAATTTTGTTATTATTGTTTCTATCTCTATGAAATACTTTTTCTGTAGTTTGATTGGTATGGCACTGAATAAGTAAATTAATTTAGGTAGAATTGTCATTTTTATTATATTAGCATGGCCTACCCTGAGCAATTGATATTTTTCTATTTGTTTAGATCTGATTTTATTTTTGTGAAAAGTGTTTTGTAATTCTGTTCCTATAGTTTACTTTAGCAGGTAGACTCCCAAATGTTTTATATTGTCTATCGTTATTTTAAATGGGATTTCTCTTTCTATCTCTTGCTACTGCATTTTGTTGGTCACATGTAGAAATGCTGATGATTTATGTGGGTATATTTTATATTCTGCAACTTTGCTATAGTTGTTAATTGTTTCAAATAGTTTTTAGTTGATTCTTTAGGAATCTCTAAATAAAATGTAACCTTTTATATTTGAGTGTGCACTTTGAAATTGGAAGTTTTGCTATACCTTATATGAGATTCCTACTCAATTTTATAATAGACAATGTATGTTTGAATCTTAAATATTTTCCTGCTCCTTACGTAAAAGAGGAGCTTATTTGAGAAAACAACTTGAAAATGCTTTATGTTACTTCTGTGAATAATATACCAGTACTTAATTTAGACTAATCTGTTAAAATTTTATAATTGCTAAGGACCTTTTAATGGGTTTATTAAGTTTCTTCATGACTTTGTTTTATATCTCACCCTTGCTTATGCTTGTCCTGTAGCCTTAGAGCCACTGAACTTTTTGTTGTATTTCCTGTCTCCCCCTAAAGTAGGATCTAACTTCTGGCAAACACGATTAACTCCTGTTGGCCTTCAGAGGTTCTAGCACCCTCTTTGGCCAAGAGGAGTGAATAATGTGAAAATGGATGCCTTGATTTGCATTAGCCCCCCAATTATCCAGGTAACCAGAAGAACTGTATGAGGACTGACTGTATTGGTTGACATACCAACAATCTTTTGTGCACAGGTGACTGAGAGCAAACCTAGCTGGACATGCAAAAAATCAGCAACACTGAAGCCAATTAAGCTCATACCAGCTTTGAAGCAGACCCTGAGCCATTTGGTGGTCTATGGATCTTCAAAAGACATCTCTCTTCAAAGACTTTATGGATTTTGGAGACAACTTTATCTTAAGAGACTCCCCTTTGGTTAGGGAATCCCCAGAATTATTCTATTTTTGGAGACATCTCCTTATCAAGACTTGAACTATGAACTGCCTATCACCAAGGATGCCTTCTGACTTGTGTGTCAAAGGCCGCACCCTTGACACCTGGAAATTCTCCCTTTCTCTCCCCTTGGAAATGGGCCCACTGACTCTTTCCTTTCTAAGTCCACCTTCCCCCACCCAAATTCCTTACCTTTCTTTGTTCAAAATATACATAAACCCTTCCCATCCATTACTTGTTGGGCTATCAGCATAGGCTGGCAGTCCCCTTGCTTAATAAAAACCTTTCTTTAATTTCATAGACATTGTCTTCCTTTGGTTTTCTTCCCTTTTAGGGAAAAGGAGAATTTCAATCTTGAAAAATGGCCTTTGCCTTCTTAGGTCATCTTCCCCTTTGAGGGAAAGAGAGATCCAAATTCCCTCAGGAAAGTATTTGCCTCAGTTTACAGTCATTTCAGTCAGGACTAACTATGACCCCAATTGGGATTTTCTTGGCAGAGATATTGGAGTGTTTTCCCATTTCCTTCTCCAGCTTATTGTACAGACAAGGAAACTGAGGCAGAGTTAAATGAATTGCCCAGGGTCATAGCTGGTTAGGCCAAATTTGGACTCTGGATGAAGAGTCTTCCTGACTCCAAGCCTGGCACTCTATCCACTGCACCACTTAGCTGCCCTAGGTAGCAGATAGTAGTTGCTTAATAACTGATGAATTATTTAAAATTCTATTGTTTTATTGTCATCCAATTGTTGAAAATATAAAGAGAGGGAGCAGCTAGATGGTGCAGTGGATAGAGCACCGGGCCTGGATTCAGGAGTACCTGAGTTCAAATCTGGCCTCAGACACTTAACACTAACTAGCTGTGTGACCCTGGGCAAGTCACTTAACCCCAATTGCCCCGCAAAAAAAAAAAAAAAGAAAATA
This sequence comes from Dromiciops gliroides, assembly GCF_019393635.1. Lineage (NCBI taxonomy): Eukaryota > Metazoa > Chordata > Mammalia > Microbiotheria > Microbiotheriidae > Dromiciops > Dromiciops gliroides. Next base: position 303,585,961 of record NC_057862.1, on the reverse strand, counting down.
TAAAGAGAATGTAAGTTAAAGCTGGTCTGTGTATTTTCCCTCAATAGAATGTGAGCTCCTTGGGAGCAGGGACTATTTCATTTTTTGTAGTTGTATCACCAGTGCCCAGTACATAGTAAGCTTCTTTGCAAAACACCATGGATGGGGGGCAGCTAGGTGGCACAGTGGATAAAGCACAGGCCCTGAATTCAGGAGGACCTGAGTTCAAATCCAGCCTCAGACACTTAACTCTTAACCACAATTGCCTCACCAAAAAAAAAAAAATACCAACAACAACCACAAAAAAAAAACACCATGGATGATGCCAGGAGACAGAAATTCTTCCCCCTTCCCACCTCCCTTTGTCCCACCCCCCCACCTCCATATTTGAGGAATTATTTCTTCTCAAGATCTGGGCTTCTTCCATTGTTGGGTCTCTTATAGAAGAGTTCACCTATGTATTAAGTTCTCTCTCCTTTTTCAACTGCCTCCTTAGAGAGAATGTGTTTTTAACATAATTGATTTTTTTTCTCAATGAAATAGACTTATTTTTTATTGAAAAGTGCCCATTCATTGCAATTACTGGCATTTGCAAATGGGTCAGATGGAAAGTACAAAGAACTCTGCTATTTGATTTTTTTTAGACATCTTTGCCATTCAATTTACCCATGTGTTGGCTTATTCTGGCACGTTAATCGTCTCCTCCTTAGATATAGGAGCAAACGAGGATAGCTAGGTAATGGCATTTTGATTTAAGAAGAATAATTTGAGACAGCACACTCAGGCTTGCTTGGACTTAAGAGTTTGTGGGCCTCGTCCTTGGAGGAGGTCGGAATCTTCCCATGGTCGAGGTCCTCGGATGTTCTGCCAGTCATCAAAGGTCGAATCTTTTATTTTCTCATATTCAGATTTCAATGACACCTTATTCCTTTTCAGTTTTTCTTCAAGTTCAGGATCAATCTTGGCCTTCACTGCATCATAACGTATTTGAGAAAACTCCCAGAGACTAAAAGAACCTCCAACAGTGAGTACTATCATGGGCACACCATAGCGCAGCGTCTTGCTCTTCTTCAGAGCACACCTCACCACAGGCGCGAACATGATTTCTTTTCCTCTTCCAGCAAGCAGTTCCCCACCCAATCAAGCCGTTCAAATTCTGGACATAAAACAAAGGAGTCCCTGCACACCCGCATTCCTCGGAAGTAACTTCCGGGTGGGGGACTAGATCTGCGGAAACCCTTTCCTAGCTCCCCCCACAATTGATTTTTTTTTTTTTTTGCTGGGCAGTGAGGGTTAAGTGACTTGCCCAAAGTCACACAGCTAGTAAGTGTCAAGTGTCTGAGGCCGGATTTGAACTCAGGTACTCCTGAATCCAGGGCCGGTGCTTTATCCCACAATTGATTTTTAAAGGACCACCTAACTACTGATTCTATGCCCACCTAATGGTCCATTATGCTAAACTGATGAATTCCACACTCCACAGATTATAACAAAAAGTAATCATCTTTGTATTTTGTTTCAGTTTTTAGCATCCTATTGTGTTATTTCCATCTATAATCTTATCACCTTGGCTGTGGGGAGAGGAGGAAGGGTAAAATGAATTAGTTGTAGATCCCTTGATCAATTCTCCAACTACTTAGGAAATACACAATCCTTCCAGCAAACATCATATTTGTAACTGATAAGAAATCATTTTTGGCTGCAGGCCCAATGACACCTCCCACACTTCCCCTTACAATCCATCAGTGGGTCCAATTGCTCTATTGATGGTCATTTGATGATAATGGCATCCATGCTGCAAGTACAAAACCAAAGTCAATTTCACAGTGAATTCATCAGGGACTTTTCCTGCTTCCTGTATTATGTTTTCAGACATAATTCTAGACAACATAAAGCTGGTGTTGTGGCTTCATTAAGCTGAAAATCTTCACAGCTGAACTAACATACTCACATCCCACACCTCAGAATCTCCTCTACCAAATTGACTACAGAATTCAGAGCCTGGCCCAATTAAGTGTTTATTTCACAAAGAACATATTCAATGAGGCATACAGAAATCATATAAGAAAAAAAATGCTCAGGTTTATTCAGAAATGTTTTTGCTCATTAAGCCCTCCAAGATGTTCATAACATCTATTCACCTAGGACCACAAAAATCCTTAATTTTAGTGGAACTCAATACAGGCAGCGAATTTAAAAGCTTAAGCAAACCAGTCCCTGAGCTTCTTATCAACAATTCACAGGATTTAGATCTGGAAGGAACCTTAGAGGCCACCTAGACTGACTTCATTTTACAGAGAAGGAAACCGAAGCAGAGAAGGGAAGTGATTTGTTTCAAGTCATTCTCAAAGACAGGGAACAGACAAACATTTTCTTTTCTGTTTGGTACACAGACAGAAGAGGGAGGGAAGAAAGGATGGAGAAGGAATGGATGGATGGACACATGGAGGGAGGGTCAGAATGTCTGATGATGAGGAGAGTTGAGCATTCAGACTAATTTTCCCCTTTGATCTGAAACATAACTTCAGTCTAGAAAAAGTTTCATGGAGTCACAACTTAAGGTTTGAATTCTCCTTTGCCTGAACTGACTTCTATCCACAGAATAATATTTGTTTCACTTTGATTTTTTAAAGGAAATAGATTATAGTTAAGGATTTCAGTTTTCCATAGTCTACAACAAAGTATAAAATTTACCAGAGAGGTAGAAATTTTGTGTGTTCCAGTGGATTTCAGTCTTCATGAAATTTCATGTCTCTAGCTTCACCAGCCCTTGTTCATGGACTGCTTGAAACCTGGCTCAGCTACTTTTTTCTTATGTGATCTTGGGCTAGTAACTTCACCTCATTTTTTCTCATTTGTAAAGTATAAGTGGTGAATCACCTCTAAATCATATGGTCTTAAATTTCTTATGTGATCCTTTAGTATTTTAATTCTTTTTTTCCCACTTGCTTCTGATTTCTTTTTCTTTGTAGAAGCTCTGAATTTTGGCTTCAGAATTCCTGGGACTTTTCCTTTTGAGATTTCTTTCAGAAGGTGATTAGTAGATCCTTTCTATATTTATATTTCCCTTTGCTTCTAATAGATTGGGAGAGGAGAGGAGTAGATGGGCTTTCAGTACTATGGGCCATGGGAGGTTGTCCAACAAGTTTAAACAATAAACTGGATAAACCACTAAAACAATGATTGGTGAGGTCATGACTTTAGGATCTCACAGAAGACTTTTGCAGAGTCAATTAAACCATTTAAAGGCCCCAGATAGAGACAATCCTTTTTCCTAGTTTAGCCAACTAATATAGAAAGTTGCAATGCTTCTGTTCTGCAATGTGTTGACTCACAACTGCCTCCTACTCCTATAACCAGATTGGGAAAGAAGCAATTAGATCCCACCATCTGAGAGGAGTCCATCCCATATAGCATACAATTTTGTCCTTGAACCTCCCCTGCCATAGCTCCATATAAATGTGGGGAGAAACAATGATAAAATTTGAGTGAGATATCAGCACAACTATAGCATTGGCAATAGCTGTTCTGAACATAGTCTGTGAATGGAAGGATGAATTGTAGCTTCTGCTGCCCTCCTAAGAGGAAGTTTTGGAGCTGTCTCCTGAAATATGAGGGTTGTTAAATAGATCAATGGCCAGCCTATTGGAACACTAGTAAAAGTACCACAACATCCTAGGTTGGGGTATCTTAAGGTGTCACCTAGAGTTCTCACCCATCAGTTTGAAGCCACCTAAGTCTCAATATCCAGACTTGAAGAATTTCTGGAATGAGTTTCTCTAGAATCAAAGTTCCCTTAAGTCAGACTGTAGGCTCAGAAAATCAGTACCCCTATGCCTAAGTAACAAAGACTTAGAAGAGGATTTCTAGATATATAAGAACCTGCTGGCAGTCAGGTTAATATCAACTCAGGGTATATGTCAATAAGTTGATCTGAACACCTCAATTTCCATCAGATTTCAGGTAACAAATGTTAATTGGAAGGGTTATCCTTGCTCACATGGAAGTGGGTAGAAGACCCCTATCTGGGTCATAGTTGTGGTAATAAATCAGAATGACTATATTGTGGGAATTTTTCATATGTTCATGAATTTTAAGACCTCATAGTCATTTAATGGCAAACACCATTATGGGTAGGGCCAAATGGAAACACTTTGATTTCCCTGAACCATTCTATACAGTTAGCATTAAACAATTCCAGTGCTCAGAAAGGATAAAAGCTATTTCCTGCCTACTGAAACAAATGAAAGAAGCTAAAATACTTCTGCTATACCATCTCCCCTTATAATGACTCTGAGTAGCTGGTAAGGAGGGCAGATGACACCTGGAGACCTATAGTGAACTACAGACCTGAACAAAGTCATCATACTGATGGTTAGAGCTATTTCTTACCTCTTCAGTGTGGTAGATGAACCAGAAGCAGTAACATCCTGGCCTGCAAGCAGCAGGAACACAGTCCCTAGGAGAGGGGCCCAGGTAGTAGATTCTGGTGGTGAGGATCAGCAGTGATACAGACCCTGGTAGAGTGGATGATCCCATGGACACTAGTAGCAGTACAGGCCAAAGAATAGTGGGGAAAGAAACAGGCAGCACTGTGAGCAATACTACAGGGAGGGGACCCTGAAACAGATGTCTTTATAGGCAATCATATAAATAGTGATGCAGATACCAGCACAGGCAGGCCAATGGTAGCACTTTGCTTCCTCTAGTCTAAATAAGATAGGGTAACTCAACTCCCTGAAGCTGTATCTGTGAAAAAATCAGCAACAGCCCAGAGTAAAGGAGGGCTCTCCAGTCCAGTAGTTTCTTGAATACAGCCTTCAAAAATCTAATCCAAAAAATGATAGGCTGCTTTTATATGCAACTGCAATGTATCCTCTATTGGCTTTGTATATTCCATCCTCTACTTGGAGGCTTCTTGATACCTTGAGGTTCCTGCTCTCTCAGAGGTTCCATACATCTAGAGAAACAGCTCAGGTCTGCCTCAATTGGCAGATTTCCTTTCACCTGAGATGATTTGGACTAACTTTTCCAAGGAAGGGCTTGGGTAGACCATGGATGGAATTGTTATAAGATGTCTTGCTTTCCAACAGTTTGAGGAAGATGAAATAACCTAGAAGGAAGGGAATTCTTTTATTATTATTATTTTTACTTTTTTAAAGTAATAAACATTTTTATTTATAGTTTTGAGTTCCAAATTTTATTCCTCCTTCCCTTCCTCCCCTCCCGACTCCCTGACGTGGTAAGCAATAAGATATAGTTTATACATGTACAAGTATGTAAAACATTACCATGTTAGTCAGTTTGTATAAGAAAACTTGAATAAAAGAAAAAAATGAAAGAAAGTGAAAAATAGCACGCATGCTTCAGTCTGTTCCATCAATATCAGTTCTTCCTTTGGAGGTGGATAGTATGTTTCATCATTAGTCCTTTGGGATTGTCTTGGATCATTATATTGTTGAGAATAGTTATGTCTGCCACAGTTCTTCATCAGACAATATTGCTCTCTCTCTGTGCACAATGTTCTCTTGGTTCTGCTTTCTTCAATACATCAGCTCATACAAGTCTGTCCAGGCCTTTCTGGAGTCATCATGCTTGTCATTTCTCATAGCACAATAATAATCTATCACCATCATATACCACCTCTTGTTTAGCCATTCCCCAATTGATGGACATTCCTTTAATTTCCAATTCTTAGCCACCACCAAGAGAGCTGCTATAAATATTTTTGTACAAATAGGTCTTTTTCTCTTTGGGGGGATGTCTTTGGTATATAAACCTAGCAGTGGTATTGCTGGATGAAAGGGCATGCACAGTTCTATAGCCCTCTGGGCATAGTTCCAAATTGTTCTCCAGAATGGTTAGATCAAGAAACAAAATTTTTTAACAGTGGTAATCTCTAGTCCCTAGGTGAAGGTGAGAGTCTCACTAGTTTAGGACTGTCCATTTATCCCTATTAAATACACCTCACTGTTGTAGCCTGTAGTGATCTTTTTGTACTTGGATTTTGTTGTATGCTTTGTTGGCTATTACTCCCATCTTTGTGCCATTCAGAAATTTGCAAGTCATGGATTAAAATGTTGAACTTCACTGGGCTAGATCCCTTGGGCACAGTACTAAAGACCTTCCTCCTGTTTAACATAAATCCATTAACTGCTTCTTTTGCCATTCAATCAGAATTTTTCTAGCTGTGTGATTAGTCTTCTTACACTCTCAATCTCATCCACAAGGATATAAATGTCTTGCTAAAATCTAGAGTATACTATGTCAGTTGAAGAAATAAGGAAAAGTCAAACTTAAGGAAGATATAAAAGCTGTCTTCAAGTACTCAAAGGAAAGCCATATGGAAAGTGACACCAGGGAAATTGGTGGTGTGGGGTCCTTAAGTATTCCTCTTTAAAGAATTATACCCTCTCACACACAAATCCAATTAGAATAAAATAATCTTTTATTTAGGCACTAGAGAAAGGAGACCAAGAGAGAAGTACAAGGACTTCTCTCCTGGGGAGATGGTTCAGAAACATGGTTCTCTGAGATACCTATCTCCTCAAACAGGAGAAAGACAAAAACTTTTATAGATGGCAGATGGGGTGATTACCACCTGAAAATGGAAAGTTCCTGTGAGGAAATGGGTAATGGTCTCCTCTCAGTAAGGATATAACAGTCACCATTCAAATTACACTCCTCGGGATCTATTTGAGGACAAAGTTCTCAGTCCCCCTCTTTCTCCTCCAGCAAACAAGATCACATGTTTCAAGGAGCCCTGAGTTGGTCTCAATTAGGTCCTCTCCTAGGCTGTGTCCATATAAGGAAAGATTGAAGAAATGTCCCTGTGTCACCTCCCCCAATTGGCTAAGAACCCAAAGAATAATTATGGAAATTAGGGTTAGGAATACTGCATTCTGGTTAGTTAGTTTTTGCATGTAGATTGTAACCCTTGAGTAACCGACCAGTAATGAAAAAGGGAATGGTCCATTCGCATTAGGGACTAGGGGTTAAAATGGGGCCTGTGAGCCCCTGTTCATTGCACCCACCAGCTGCACACTGCCTGACCATTCTCTCGAGAATGACAATAAATGAGCCTTTGACACATCACTGCCACTGAGTTCCAGAGAACTATTGAGAAAGAGTTGTTTTCCTCTCAGTTCCCTTTGGGGGTGGGGGAAATTTGAATGAGGAGGTGGTCCTAATTTCTGGAGTTATCTCTGTCCCTTAGCACTGGTCAGGCAGCAGGCACACCTAATGGGCTTATCTGTCTTGCTTCTCAAGGTGTTTCCATCCTTTAGTTTAGCTGGCCAGTTTAAACTTTAATAGTCCCAAACCCCATAACAGAAAGGATCCTAGATACTTGTTCTTGGACCCAGGAATTACAAAGAGGAACAACAGCTGAAAGTTACAAAGAAGACTTTGGTTTAAGATTAAGGAGGAAAAACTTCCTAATGATAAGAACTGTCCAAAAGTAAGAATGGTACCCAAAGAATATATGTATATGTATATGTATATGTATATGTATATGTATATGTATATGTATATGTATATGTATATGTATATGTATATGTATGTGTATGTGTATGTGTATGTGTATGTGTATGTGTATGTGTGTATGTGTATGTGTGTGTATATATATATATATATATATATATATAGTAGGTACACTTCCACCAGTCGTGGATGACCATGGATCAGCACCTCGAAGAGCCACAGGCCACAGTGTGGCTGTGCAGTCCCATACGGGAGCCGCAGCTCCTACTGCAACGAGGACATCGGAAAACTGCGCTCTCTGTTGCCCGTTGGTTCCTGTGTCTCATTCGTTTTTCTTCCTCCCGAGCTTGAAGGCCCATCTCAACTGTGTGCAAGCTGCTCCTGAGTACTGAACTCCATCGGGCGTGGTCCTTGGCCATCTCCTCCCAGCTGCCGATGTCTATTCCCATATAAATAAATAAATAAATATATATATATATATATATATATATATATATATATATGGCTTACTCCTCACAAAAACCCTGGGATGTGGATGCAATCATTATTCCCATTCTGCAGATGTGGAAACTGAAGCACAGAATCATTCAATGCTTACCCAGTAAGGTTGGGTGTCAGGCTGGATTTGAACTCAGGTCTTCCTGACTCCAAATCCAACACCACTGTACCAGCTAGTTGAGACTTCATGATTCTAGGTACAACAAAAATGTTATATAAGCCCTCCCTCAAAGAAATTATAGTCTAGTAAATGAGATGACAGAAATATGGATAACTATACAGCTTCATATTTCATGTTTGAAATCCCTATCAGAGATTCTCTCTTGGCATGAATGGATACATTTTAGGTGATCTCTCACTTTTCTATTGATACAATAATCTGAGAACCTTATACATCAGGTGGTTCACATCTAATTAATGTCCTTGATTTGTTCAATGGAGGTGTCTAAGAATTGTTCACACCCATTTTATATCTTCCCAACATCTCCCTAATATTTCCCCTTCTTTTCTCTGACACTGCCACTACTCTATGGAAGGTCCTCATCACCTTGATCCTGGACTATTGCAATAGCTGACTGTTCATTCAGCCTGCCTCAAGTCTCTCCCCACTCCAAGCCATTCTACATTCAGCCACTGAAGTGATTTTCCTAAAACAAAAATCTGATCATGTCACACACACACACACACACAGAGGTACACATGCATACACATTCCCCTCGGCCCCCACTCAATAACCTCCAGTGGCTTCCTATTGCCTCTAGGAGCAAATACACAATTCTATGGCATTCTAAGCCCTTCATAAATATAAACTGAGGCAAACCTCTTGATGAAATTTAGATCTCTCTTTCCCCAAAGGGAATGCAGGAGAATGCAAAGACCAGTTCTCAATATTTAAATTCCTTTCTTCCTAAATGGGAAAGAAACCAGAGAAATGCCAATAAAATTAAAGAAAAAATTTTATTAAGCATGGAAGAAAAGTTTAACATTCTGCATGGGTACTATCCTGATTGTGGGGGTTTATATACATTTTAAACAAAGGCAGTTAAGAAATTTTGGAGGGAAAGGTGGACTTAGAAAGGAATGAGTGAATGGGTTACACTCCCAAGGGGTGGGGAAGTAAAGAATTCCAGGTGTCAAGGATCTGGTCATTGATACACAACTCAAGGCTTGGTTAGGAGGCATCTTGATAAGGAGATCTCTCAAAAACAGGATAACTGTGAGAGTCACATAACCAAAGTTAGGGGAGAGCTGAAGACAATAAGACCATTAATGGAATATATTCATAGTCTCATAACTTGCAGTCAGGTAAATCTTTGAAGATAAGGATTTCTTGTGAAGGTCCATAAACCACCACCACCAAATAATTCGTGATCTGCTTCAAGGCTGGTATTGATGGAGGAGGCTAAAAAGGTTAACAGACCTAAAAGGGTTAACAAAGAAACTTAGGTTTGTGTTCTTACTGTAACCAAGAGGGTTTGTCCCTATCAACCCTCACCATCAACAGACAGTAACCAGGGACCATTAACCATTAATAGCCATTAATATTTCTAGATGACAGGACACCTAGAAACCAGATCTTAAGAGATACCATCAACACAGAGATCCTCTGGGATTGACAAGTTTAAGCTTGTCCTCGGAACATGTACAGAAAAGGCCAAATGTGTCCTTAAGTTCACCTTATGATGTGTAAACCCCCAAAACAAACCTCCAAGTAAAAAGGTACCCACCTCAGGGGTTGGCTTAAGACCCACTCCAAATTGGATAAGACCTCCCATGAACCTCCCACAAGGAGGAGATTAATATAATGAGGGGATAATCTACTTTTTCTCACTATGAATATAACCATTTTCATCCCCCTATTTGAGACAATTCCTTGGTGATCTCCCTGTGGTCACTCACAGTATTGCAATAAAACTTGGGAAATTGAGTCACTGAGACTTGTAATTCTTTGGGATGCCTCATAATCAATTTTATTCATTAAACCCACCATCCCACCCCACCCCCACATCAGTATGAACTTAATTGCCTTCAGAGTTACTAATTTTCTACCTAGATTTACTCTGGTAACCATAAAGGATTGTCAAGCAATTATGCTCTTTAGTCAATACAGCTCTTCTCCATTACCTGGATAATTAGGAAGCTCAAACAAGTCAAGGAAATTAGTGTACCCATTTACAAATGGACTCATATATAACCTAGTCCCCTCTTATCTTTCCAGTCTTATATCTTTATTCCCCAACACATACTCCAATCCAACGACACTGGTCTCCTGGCTGTTCCATCAACAAGACACCCCATCTCTCTGCTTCTGGCATTCTCTCTGGCTGTCCCTTATGCCTGGTATGCTCTCCCTTCTCCACTCTGACAACTTAACTCCCAGACTCCCTTTAAATCCCAACTAAACTCCCACCTCCTACAGGAAGCCTCCCCCAAGCCCTTTTAGTTCCAGTGCCCTCTCTCTGTTAATTGTTTTTATTTATCCTGTATATAGCTTGTTAGGGGTATATTTGTTTGTATGTTGTCTCCCCCACTGGATTGTCAACTCCTTGAGGAAAGGGACCATCTTTTTTTTTTTTTTTATTAGTATCCCCAGCACTTAGCACAGTGCCTGGCATATAGTAGACACTTAATAAATGTATATTAAATTGAATCTGATTCTGCAGCTCAATAATAGTTCTCACATGATAATAGTATCAAATGGGAATTGGGATGTGGGGCACAGCCCTTTTACAATTTAGTTGGTCAAGTAAACATTTTTAAAGTATCCTGTTGAGTCCATCTCAACTCAGGTTCCCCACTTAGATTTAGTTACGGGACTAACATTTCTTGGTTTAATCCCAGATAGCTGAGCCTGGAGTCACAAAAGACCTAAATTGTACACAGTATCAACAACAGTGTGTGTTGATCAACTGTGATAGACTTGATCCTTCTCAGTGAGAGGGACATATGGATATGACCCTCCACTGAGATGGAAAGTGCCCCCACCTTCGGCCTAGTGATCTGATCTCAAAGTCTTAAAGCCCCTTAAAGCCCCCTATTTCTCTCTCTCTCTGTTTTTTTCTCCAGAGAGAGGCAATAACGGGAAGCTACTATCCCCTTTTCTAAATATAGGCATATCAACTTAAAAATTGCTTCATAGGGTCTGCACCGAGACATTATGTAGATATGACAAATTGTTGCTGAAACATGAAATTTTGCAAAATAACCTATGGCTGAACCCCTGAGGTCGGGGCACTCTGACCCAGGAGAAAGACTTATCATCCCAGGAGAAAGATTTATTGCTGAACCCAATTACCGCATTTTGCTCAAATTAGATGTTTGTAAAAAGTATAAAAACTGCTTGATTTCTAATCTTGGTGTGTCACACCTCCTGGTTGTCCCAGTGAGTGTGGTACACCTTTCTTTCGAAAGAAATAAAATCACTGCTTCGGCCTCCTTTCTCCTCGAGTCTCTATTACAGGGGTCAGTGGGTGTACTTCCCATCCCACTCATCAGCAATACAATGGTACAACATAGTTCCAAAGGATTCATGATGGAAAAGACTCTCCAAATCCAGAAGAAAAAAAAAAAAAAGAACTGTGGAATATGGATGCAGATTGAACCATACTATCTCTTTTGTTTATTGTGCTGTTTTTCTTTTTTGAGGTTTTTCCTTTTTGCTCTGATTCTTCTCTTATAATACAACTAATGCAGAAATATGTTTAATGTTATTGTACATATATAACCTATATCAGATTACTTGCTGTCTTGGGGAGGGAGGGGAGGGAGGGAGAAAAATTTGAAACTAGAAATCTTATAAAAACTTATGTTGAGGGGTAGCTAGGTGGCACAGTGGATAGAGCACCAGCCCTGGAGTCAGGAGTACTTCAGTTCAAATTCGGACTCAGACACTTAAAACTTACTAGCTGTGTGACCCTGGGCAAGTCACTTAACCCCCATTGCCTCACTAAAAAAAAAAACAAAAACAACTTATGTGGAAAACTATCTCTACATGTAACTGGAAAATAATAAAATACTTTTATAATTTAAAAAAAAAGACCTACGTTAAAATCTAGCCTCAGACACTTACTAGCTGTGTGTCTCTTGGCAAGTCAATTAACTGCTCTCTGTCTAAAGTTTCCTCATCTGTAAAATGTATATAATAATGTCCTCTACTTTACAGGGTTGTGAGGATCAAATAAGATCATATTTGTAAAGTACCTAGCACATTGCCAAGCACATAATAGGCACTTTTTAAATGCTTATACCCTTCCCTTCTCCTTCCTCCCTTCTGGTCTTCACCTTTCCCTCTCCTTCCCTTTTATCCCAATGAACCAAAACATAATTAATTGCTAAAAATCCAAATCTTTCATCTCAAAAGACACTTTATAGATTAAATTTGAAAATCCCAGATCAGAAAGAGAATCACTTCCTTTTTAAGTCAAAGAATCTCCCCTCAACTCCCTCTTTGATCTTAAATTTTCTAAAAAAAAAAAAAAAGTCACAGAAAAGATATAAATTTTAGACCAGTCATTATCTGAAATTCCTGAATGTCATCTATATTTATCTATCATAAATGTTTGTTAATAATGTAAATATTTTAATAGCTGCATGTCAACCCCTAAAGCCTGCTCTTCTTCAGGCTAAATATCCTAAATCAAAGATTTGGAGCTGAAAGAAAGCTTAAAGATAATCTAATCTAACTCTCCCCAATTTTGCAGTTGAGGAAATGAGACACAGAAAGATTACATGAATTGCTGAAGGTCACACCTGAAATGAATCGCAAAGCCAGGATTTTAATTCAGACTCAAACTTCTTTACACTATACAATTCCTTCCAACTAATCTCCAGTCCTTTCACTGGTCATGTGTATTTAGGTCCTCAACACTAACCATCGACATCTAAGAAGTAACTAACCTATGTTTATAAGCATATATATCAATGGAAAGCTCCATACATTCCTCTTGCCTCTAGGAGGGGGTGGGGCTCCCTACATCATAGGATCATCAGCACTAGGAGTAATATGGTCCAATGTCCTCATATTATAGTTTAGAAAATGATGCCTAGAAAGATTGAGATTCACTATTATAGGACCATAATGTGAATTGTACAAAACAGGTACAGATATGTTAAGTCAACCACGGGGCAGGATTACACTGACACAAATGGTGTCAAACCCCAATAGAAATGAGGGTCACTAACTTGTATGCAAGGATTCCTGTGGATTACATATTGACTTAGTTTTAAAATATACCATCTATGCTATATTTTTATTTTGTTAAATATTTCCTATTTACACTTGAATCTGGTTTGGACCTCACTTGGGAGTGTTTCTAGCTACATACAGCTCATGGGTAGCAAGCAGTGTGTTCAAACCTTGATCTAGACTTCAGAATGTCAAAGGAGATAATAGAGTTTAATGGGCTTTGTGAAGATAAAATACCACATTAAAAACTAGCCATTTCTGGGGGCAGCTAGGTGGTGCAGTGGATAGAGCACCGGCCCTGGATTCAGGAGTACCTGAGTTCAAATCCAGCCTCAGACAGTTGACGCTTACTAGCTGTGTGACCCTGGGCAAGTCACTTAACCCCCATTGCCCTGCAAAAAAAAAAAAAAAAAACAGTCAACCATGAGGAAATTTTGAGAATGGGTTTCTGTCCATGACTAAGGGCTAGGTTTCAAAATTTGAGATGAATGCCCTGCTGAGGCTAAGTAGATGATTCAGTGGATATGCAGAGATTACCATCCTTCAACTGCCACACCCACACCCACACCTACAACTATGCCCTGCTTCTTTTCCAGCCATTCTCTTGTCTGTAACCCTGTAGATGAAATGAAGTAACTGTAGCAAAGGGTAAGAAAGTATGGTTCTTCTCTAAAAGAATATCATGAAGATCTCACCCCCATTGGAGCTACTGACTAGATCCATGGCTAGGCAAACTTATGCCAGGGTCCCTGGCCACTTCTGATTCTTTTGCATTTGTTCTCTCCTGATCTCAAGTGAAGGAGTATCCTAAGATAGACATGTCTAGTTTTGATGATAACTTTGTGAGTTCAGAGGGTCCTGGGACCACAGAGAGAAACATTTGATGATGACAACATCAGTAGTGGGCTGTTGGCAAGGTGAGCTTCTGCATTTGAAAAGGTGGCCACCAGAAACAAGTATAGTCCAAGTTTGGCCATTTGATAGGACAATGAAAGTAAAATGCCTCATTAGAAGTCTTGCAAAATTGCTTTTGGTTCTTAAGAGTCTTAAATATTAGCCTCCCAGCTGATTGTAATAATTATAAATTAAGTTGTTGAATCATATTAATACGTGCTGGGGTTGGGGGGAGTGTAGAGGGGAGGAAATAAGCATTTATATAATGTGCCAGGCACTGTGCTAAGCACTTTACAAATATTAATTCATTTGATCTTCACAACAATCATGTGGAGTAGGTACTGTCACTTACCTCAGTTTGCCTCAGTTTCCTTAACTATTAAATGAAGATAATAATAGCACCTAAGTAGAAGTCAGGCTCCAAAAGCATCAGCTTTTACAGTTCCACAATGGTTTCTGTTCCTGAACTTTAAAATGGCAACGATTCTATACCCTCTAGTCTCTATATTCCCTTGGTTCTCATTTGTCTGACTTGCTGTCTATACTAAATCTCACTATTCATAGAAATGGCTCATTTTTGTTTGTTTTCTATTGTTCGTTTGTTTTTGTTTTGCGGGGCAATGGGGGTTAAGTGACTTGCCCAGGGTCACACAGCTAGTAAGTATCAAGTGTCTGAGGCTGGATTTGAACTCAGATACTCCTGAATCCAGAGCTGGTGCTTTATCCACTGTGCCACCTAGCTGCCCCCAGAAATGGCTAGTTTTTAATGTGGCATTTTATCTTCACAAAGCCCATTAAACTCTGAAGTCTAGATCAAGGTTTGAACACACTGCTTGCTACCCATGAGCTGTATGTAGCTAGAAACACTCCCAAGTGAGGTCCAAACCAGATTCAAGTGTAAATAGGAAATATTTAACAAAATAAAAATATAGCATAGATGGTATATTTTAAAACTAAGTCAATATGTAATCCACAGGAATCCTTGCATACAAGTTAGTGACCCTCATTTCTATTGGGGTTTGACACCATTTGTGTCAGTGTAACCCTGCCCCCACCTCCAAACAACTCATTTGAGCTTACACTGCATTCATAGAAGCACTGTAGCTACACTAAAAGATAGTAACTTTGCTTTTCTCTGACTTGGTCAGACCTTATATGAAGTGCTGTTTGAAATACAAATTCCTTTGCAACTCTAAATGTATGATCCTTTGATCTTAGGAGGGATGCAAACTGGAGGGTATCCAGAGGAGAGCAGTCTTGATGGTCTTTAAGAGACCACTGAGTCCAACCAACTAATCTTACAGATGAGGAAATCTAGGCACAAAGACATTAAGTGATTTTCTCAAGGTCATATGAATAGTAACCAATATAACCTACTACTTTGAACCCAGATCCTCCACCTTAGAATTCAGCATTCTTTCACTCATATCAGGCTGGTGAGAAGCCTAGAAACTGTTATATATCACAGGATCCTTCAAGGAAATGCAACTGTTTAGTCAGGAAAAGAGAAGATTTCAAAGGACAGGTGACCACTGCTTCCTTACTTTAGAAAGGCTAACATGCAAGAGGAATTAGATTTGTTTTGGTTGGTCCCGGAGGGCAGAACTGGAAACAATGGATGACAGTTTCAAGAAGGCAAATTTTAGCTCCATATAAGGAAAAAGTTTCTAACTACTAGAGCTGTATCAAAATGAAATGAACTGAATTAGGAAAAGCAGAATGGTTATCAGAGAAAGCATTCTGGAATTGGAGTCAGAAAGACATGGTTTCCAGTCTTGTCACTGACCCTGCTAGATGAAAATTGGCAAATTGTTTAATCTCTATGCATCTCAGTTTCCTCATTTTAAAAATAGGGGTAATTCCAGTAAAATGTAGTTTACAGACTTGTAATGAGGAATCCATCTATAGAGAAGAGTCCTAGGTCTTCTAAGAGTCTGGGACTCTTAACATTTTACCATATTGTATCTCAAGGGAAAGGAACAAAAACTGTGAAGTGTTAGTCAAGTACAAATGAGGTAAAAGATTGTCTTATTTAGTCTTAGTCTTCCTGCCAGAGCCTACCACAGTGCTCTAGATATAGAAAGCAATGTGGTATATATGTGAGAGAACTGGATTTACTCAGGAATTGCGGGTTCACATGTTGGCTCTAATATTTACTAGCTATATGTCTGCAGAAAAGTTACTCCCTCACCCCATTTTCTCATCTGTAAAAGATAATAATACCTGCACTACCTACTTCAGAAGGTCATTCTGAGGAAAGTGCTTTGTAGACCTTAAAGCACTTCTGAATTACTTTTTAAAAATATATGGTTGTTGAATGAATCAGTATTTTAATAGGTCATGATTCTAGGCCTAGAGAGTCAGGAATTTGAAATGAAAAATTGAAATGGTGAGTAAGGTCTTGAATCAACTCCACCTAGAGCAGGTGTGTGTGTGTGTGTGTGTGTGTGTGTGTGTGTGTGTGTATGTATGTGAGAGAGACTGAGAGAGAGAGAGACAGATGGACCCCTTTGGCAGTCTGGTGAAGCCTATGGACCCTTTCTTAGAATAATTTTTAATGTGTAAAATAAAATCACAAACAGATTATAAAGGGAACCAAAGGTTTGTGAAAATAAAGATCTATATTTTTTCCTATCCAAGTAACAGGACCCCTTGAAATTGTTAATATGAATGTATGGATCACCTGGATTTGATGGAGGTGCCTTATTATCCAAAAGGTTTTTTTGGAGACCCTGGATTAATAGGGCTATCTACTTTCCCCAAGAGAATAAACAAATTTAAATGCCCCTTTGAAATTCTTATTCACTATCTTATTTCCCAAGAAAGTGAATAGATCTTATTGTTCTCTTGATCAACTATCTAGACCACCCTGTCTTTGATAATACCCTTCCTGTCTCCACATAATCTAACTATAGCATCTGCTTTAAGTTGAGCTGTTAAACTGATTTGTATTGATTATATTGTAGTATTTGCTTTGGGTTGATTTATACATGCTAACAAAGTTATTCTGTAACTTGTGAGCAGAGAAATCTTAAAAACTCTTAGAAAAGAAGGGGTCTCTGAGCCCTTTTGGGAAGGGTCCCCATCATGATCATGCTTATATTTCTTCTTGGGACAAAATTAAATTGATATTATGTCTTTTTTGTCTGTCTCTGATCTGGTTTGTAGCCATCTTCTCTGATCTGGTTTTAGTAGGAGATTTATGTTTCTCTGATCTGGGTTTTTGTAGGAGGACAAGTATGGAAACAAATTGTAAGAGATATTATAAGATGTTATAATTTCTCTGATCTGTTTATTAATTCTATTTTGTAGGAGACAGGCAGATTAAACTATATTTTAATATTAAACAAAATCTACTTATGGACTTCAAATTAAGAACTCTCTCTTAGAGGTTTTGTTCCTTTGCCTTTACCATTCCCATTTATTTGCATGGGGGGTAAAACATACCAATGATAAGAAAATGGGGTGTTGGAAAACCTTGGAAAAAGAGATCCTTTGGTAGTTTGTTGAAAGTCAAGCCTTTAAAATGTTTCTGAAGGAGTACAGCTTAGCAATAAGATATTTAGCAGGAGTTACAAGGATTTCCTAACCCTAACTCCAATCAAGCCTTAGGACAGAGACACTGATTTTGATGAACAGCAAGTCAAGGATTGAAAAATGGATTTAGTATCTCTGGGAACTACTTAGCTGGCTGGATTCTTCATGCTCTAAAAGAGTTGGGAAAGCAAGGCATTTCCCTTTCTGGATCTGTTTGTTCAACTATAAGATTAATGAATTGGGCTAGATGACATCTGAAGACCTTTTAAACTCAAAGATTCTATGATTCTAATTGTTTTCCAGCTCTGATATTCCATGATGTTTCCTGACTCATCTACTATTTGACTCTGCCAAGAACACTGAGAGAACTAGGACTTAGAACATTATCTTAGTCTGCATATGAAGAAACTGAGGTTCAAGAAGTTTAGGGAATATTTAAGAGACTTAAGTAAAGTTCACAGAGAAATCAGTGGCAGAGCTAGGATTCAAACCCAACTGCCTTACCTATTCCACTATTCTCTCCACTGCATTATTCTGCCTCTCAATGGAAACAATTGGTTTCACACTTGGTTTTAAATTCCATCTTATCAACTGTGTTACCTCAAGCAAGTAACAACCTCTCTGAATCAGTTTCCTCATTTGTAAAATAAGAGGAGGTGGACAGATAACCTCTAATTATCTCTTCCAGCTCTAAATCTATGACCATATTGTCTTATTTAGTCTTAGTCTTCCTGCCAGAGTTCCCAAAGGACTTTAGTATTATCACCATACTCACTGCTTGACTTGTCTGGCTGCCTGTCTCCTGGTCAGGGGATGAAAATACAGCTGGTGGCCCTGGTGTAGGTAATTTTTTTTTTCCTTTTCATATACATGTCCACAAAATGGTGGACAGACCACCATTCTGAGACAGAAAAAGCCACTTGATGAGACAATGAGGTATTAAACTCTTTTTTTGTTGTTGTTTGTTTGTTTTTGTCTTTTTTTTTTTAGTGAGGCAATTGAGGTTAAGTGACTTGCCCAGCGTCACACAGCTAGTAAGTGTTAAGTGTCTGAGGCCGGATTTGAACTCAGGTACTCCTGACTCCAGGCCCAGTGCTCTATCCACTATGCCACCTAGCTGCCCCTAAGCCACTTGATGAGAATGAGAAATAGATTAGACTTAGTCTTCCTTATGGAGGAACAAGACAGAATACTCATAGGCCTCAACTTCATGGATACCATGAGAACACTGGACTCTCCTGCCTTCGTCACCACTTTTTCTCTCAACTCCAGCAATAGTAAATCTCTGACTTCCTAAGAATAAACCACTTCCCTCCTAAATCCCAACTTTCCATTATCCTTATCTATCTAAATGCTAAATATCTAAATACTAAAAATCATTCTTATCTATCTAAATACTACCTCTCCCTTTCCCCACCCTTGCTTTAGTCACCTCTTCTACCTACCTCTGAAACTCTTAGTTCCTCTTCCAGCATCCACAGAGACTTGGTTTTCCCATGATACTCCATCCTTTGCCATCCTGTTCTTCTTTCATGCTCTACTAGTCACAGGACTTTTAGGGGAAGCTGAATACTCCTTGTTCCCCGTTGCCACCTCTAGACTTTCCCTCTCCCTCCTCACTCAGCATCCTCCAGTTCTTTGAGGCTCACTCTAATCAAATTTATTACCTAGTCCAAATCCTAATGGTTCTTCCACTTCTACACACCTGCAGTTGAACAGAGGTGAAGTATGTCACTCCTATGTTAAATGGGACCACTACAATTTTCTGTGATCTAATATCAACAGGGTTCTCACTGCATCAAAACAATCTGTTATTCTTCTCTGACTTCACTGCATACTTTACTAAGAAAACTGAGGATTTTCCCCCATATTCCTTCATACAATCCTTTGACATCTTCTTTTACATCTCCTTATCTCCTCCAGTCTCTGAGGATGAGATGGCTCTCTTTGTCAACAACAATATCTGATTTGTCCTTGATCCCATTCCCTCCTGTTTTCTCCAACAGATTTCCCCTACCTTCATCCCCACTCTTTCTCTCTCTTTTATCTTCATTCTCTCCCTATGTACTGATTTCTTCCTTGCTGCCTACAAACATACCCAAGTATCTTGAATCCTTTAAAAAAAAAAAAACCCTCACTAGTTTACCATCTTCACTAGCTATTATCTTATATCTTTCCTCTCTTACTCAGCCAAACTCCTTGAAAAAGCTGTCTACATTTCAAAAAATGCCTCTGCTTCCTCTCCTCTCATTTGTTTTGCTAAACTCTCTGCAATCTGGCTTCTGAACCCATCACTCAACTGGAACTACTCTCTTCAAAGTTACCAATGGGGGGGAGGGCAGCTAGATGGTGCAGTGGTAAAGCACTGGCCCTGGATTCAGGAGTACCTGAGTTCAAATCTGGCCTCAGACACTTGACACTTACTAGCTGTGTGACCCTGGGCAAGTCACTTAACCCTCATTGCCCTGCAAAAAAACAAAAACAAACAAAAACAAAAAAAAAACCCCAAAGTTACCAATGATTTAATTGTGAAGTCTAGTGGCCTTTTCTCAATCCTCATCCTGCATGGGTTCTCATGCCCTGCCCCCCCCAAAAAAAAAATTTGAAAAAAATTATTTAAAAAAAGGTTGTATTCCCTGAACCTGACACATAATAGGTATATTGATTAATTGTTATTGGCTTCAAGGCCTGGGAGAGTTAATATAGGTCAAAGACTTCTTCCCAAGATCAAGATTGAATTTCCTAAATTATTTTATGAGAAGTACTTAAACTCATTTTAGTCTAGGGTTGGTTCAAACTTCCCCAGGGAAGTCCACTGTGTATAAAAAAGAATATTTCCCTGAGAATAATAGCCCACAGAACTTGAAAACCAGTAGGAAACTCATTCTAACCAATTCTTCTTATGGATGACAAAACTGAAGTTCATAATAGGGCAGTGACTTATTCAAGGTGACATAGGAAGTGTCAAGAACTCAGTCCTCTGTCTACTGAGTTCCAGTCTAGGACTTTTACCAAGACACCACACTGTAAATCATGGCAGTGGGGGGGTGACGGAGTTGGAGGTTACTTTCCCAGAGGCCTGCACTGTGTTCTACTCGTAGTAGGACATGTGGTATATTGGAGAGTGTGAGAAAATAATGGGTTTTAAGATGCCCAGAGGCCCCCCCACTCCCAAGGGGATTCTATTAAGATTAATTGGATTGACTTTGCTGATTGACTCAATTGGAGTTAACTTGATTGGAACCACACCTACCTGAAGGCCTGGCCCTCAGAGGGTGTGTTCCTCTGAGCTCTGACCTCAGCAAGTTCTGCTCATGGACCACCCAGAGGTCCAGTGGGCCAATAGATTTGAGTGATGCTAGCCAATTAGCTTTGAGCAATGTGAAAGGGCCGCCTTTCCACAGGACCTGGAGAGAGCTTATATACTCAGATTGGCTCTCAGACATGCATGTGGTGGCTAGATAGGCTTCTTAACTTTCTGAGCCAAGTATTCTCTCTTTACTAATATTTGGTATGCTTTAATAAATGCTTAATGCCCAAAACTAGTGCTAAAGCTTCTAATTTATAAGTAACAAATATACTAGAAACCCCAGCTAATTTTCCATAAACTTGGGACATAAATAAGGCAACCACATATAGTTTTACTCACCACAAGAGAAAAATGGATTTGGAAAGACTGGTATTTATATCTCACCTCAGACACCATGTGACCATGTTATTTGGAGCCTGCAGTTGAACCTAAATTTCCCAATCTAGGAGAGCTCACATTCCTTGAAGGCAGAGACTATTTTTTTTTCCTTTGGATAACCAGTGCCTGAAACAGAGTAGGTGTTTAATGAATATGTGCTGAATTTCATATAATTTGTAAAATAGCCATAATAAACTCCCTATCTCACAGGGTTGTAAAAAAAGCATTTTGTGAATCTTAAAGTTCTATTGAAATATGCATCATTATTACAGGGAAGAAAATATAGTATAGTAAAAAATCATTCAAATTTGTATAGTATTTTTCTCACAAAAAACAGCTATTTGAGGGAAGTAGCAATTACTGCTATCTTGTTATCCCCAATTCACAGAAAAGGAAAGAGAGGTTCTAAAGAGTTAAATAAGACTTACTCTTGACCACACAGAGCAAGTATCTGAGGCAGGGGTACTACCCAGGTTTTCTGACTGAATCCATTCATCACTCTTTCTCCTGAGCCACAGTTCCATTAACCATGACTATGTGGCATAAAATTCTGCTATGTAGATGTAAGTGTGATTGCATGTGTGTGTGTGTGTGTGTGTGTGTGTGTGTGTGTGTGTGTGTTTACGTGTATACACACAATCACATGCAAAGTAAAGACATGCAGGGCATTCAAAAGAAAACTCTCCTCATAAATTGTTTTATCAGCTGACACAATCCACCCAGAGCTTAGTAGATTTTGCAAGCATGTTCCAAGTTTATGCTTACCCTGATTCTGTAATACATAAAAGATAAATTCTAAAAGAAATGCTCTCATGGAGAAAGTTTCATCTATTTCAAAGTTTCAGACATTGAAATACCATGCAGGGCTACTCAGTATTCTGGGTCCAGTTCCATTTGGCAGAGTTTCGCAAAAGTTTTCCAGATAATGTGGGATCGAGGCCTAAGTAAACTTGGGGCTAAGTTATACAACTCTCTCTCTCTCTCTCACACACACACACACACACACACACACACACACACACATAAACACACAACTCTCCTGACCTTTTTGGCTTTACTTTTTTATTTTAATAGATATTTAATTAAAGTTTTGAGCTCCAAATTCTATCCTCCATTCCTCCTTTCCCTCCCCTCTCCCTGAGGTGGTAAGCATTCAGATATAGGTTATACATGTGCAATTATGTAAAACATTACCATTTTAGTCATTTTGTACAAGAAAAATTGAATTTAAAAAATGAAAGAAATAAAGTGAAAAATAGCATGCTTCAGTCTGTGTTCAATCAATATCAGTTCTTTCTTTGAAGGTGGATAGTATGCTTCATTATTAGTTCTTTGGGTTTGTCTTGGATCCTTGTATTCCTGAGAATAGTTAAGTCATTCACAGTTCTTCATCAAACAACATTGTTGTCACTGTGCACAATGTTCTCCTGGTTTTGCTCACTTCACTATACATCAATTCATATGAGTCTTTCCAGTTTTTCTGAAATCATCCTGCTTGTCATTTCTTATAGCACAATAATATTCCATTACAATCATATACCACATCTTATTTAACCATTCCCCAATTGACAGACATTCTTTGATTTCCAATTCTTAGCCACCACAAAAAGAGCTGCTAAAAATATATATTTTTTTTACAAATAGATCTTTTTCTCTTTTTTGGGATGTCTTTGGGATATAAACCTAACAATGGTATTGCTGTAATAAAGGATATGCAGTTTGATAGCCCTTTGCACATAATTCCAAATTGCTCTCCAGAATAGTTGAATCCGTTCACAACTCCACCAACAGTAGATTAGCGCCCCAGTTACCCCACATCCCCGCCAACATCCAACATTTTCCTTTTTTTGGTTATATTTGACACTCTGACAGGTGTGAGGTGGTACTTCAGAGTTCTTTTAATTTGCATTTCTCTGAACCTGACCTTTTAGTTTTTTGGTGTGGTTTTTTTTAGGGGCAATGAGGGTTAAGTGACTTGCCCAAGGTCACACAGCTAGTAAGTGTTGTGTCTGAGGCCCCATTTGAACTCAGGTCCTCCTGAATCCAGGGCCAGTGCTTTATCCACTGCACCACCTAGCTGCCCCAAGCCTGACTTTTTAGAGTAGGCATAATAGCATTTTTCCCATGTTCTCAGCTTCCTCAAGGGCACAATGGAAAGAGAATAGGGCTTAGTGTCAGGATACTCAGGACTATATATAGTCTCAATCATGTTCAAAATTTTGTTTTTTGTAGCTGGCCTCCTATAAAAAAAAAAAAAAAGATCAGAGAGAGACAGGAAAAACAAAGTACCAGTTTTATTTGTCCCAAGAATAAGCAGTCATGAATCATGCCACTACTCCTTCCAAAGAAGGAGCTAGAAGACAGACACCTTTTTTTTTTGTGATGGTATATAAACAGGGTGTTTTCATCAGCATGATACAAATCAACTTAAAAGCAAATACTTTGACAAGAATGCATGAAATATGAATCAGTTTAACAGTTTCAACTATAAGAACAGATGAAATGACAATCAGTTTGATAATTTTATATAGGAATAATAGGAAACAATATAAGATTCTATGATTCCAAAAAGGGGGTTGGCAAGAACAAGGATGCCCACATGTTTTCACAAGGTAGGGACTTAATATCATGGGGAAAGAAGTCAGTAGATACGGATTTATCTGCTAGCCTTCTGAGTTCAGTTTGAAGTTCAGTTGCAGGGCATCTTGCTCTTATTAATCCAGAGTTTCCTAAAATCTTTTTGGATAATAAGGAAGCTCCATCAAATCCGGGTGGTCCATACATTCATCATAACAATCCTACCAGTTAGTCAAGGAGTCAGTATTACTGACCCCCACAGACCAAGGAGCTTCTGTTTGGAAAATAACTTTTCTAGTAACAGCATTTGATCATTTGAATGCTAGTAGGATGTCTCCATGGACAGCAAGAAAGCAAAGGAGAATGAGGAGCAGGATTATTATGGCACCAAACAGGAGAGAGTGAATGATACTTCCAAATCCTCCAGGGAGGAAAAAGAGGAACTCATAGGCCTCTGTGCCTTGTGTCTTTAGCCTAAAGACCTGATCACCCAGGCAGTGGACATTATCAACTATTTGGGGGGATCAGTTTACATAAAAACAACATTCTTCATTTAGAGAAGCACAGACTCTGCCTTGAACTGCTAACATATTGTCCAGGGCCCTTCATTTCTAGAGCACTACCCTGGCAAGGGAGTCAACTTATTCTTTTTTTTTTTAAATGAGGCAATTGGGGTTAAGTGACTTGCCCAGGGTCACACAGCTAGTAAGTGTTAAGTGTCTGAGGCCAGATTTGAACTCAGGTCCTCCTGACTCCAGGGCCGGTGCTCTATCCACTGCGCCACCTACCTGCCCCAGTCAACTTGTTCTTTAAGGTCCATTAGGGAGGTTGTCTCTTCCATAATTGTTGAACCAGGGCAGCAGTAAAAGCTGCTCCATATCTAACTATTCCTTAAAAGGCAAACAGAGAGGCATAGGAAGAGGCAAAAGAAAGTATTGAGAAAAGTGTGGAGTCAGGGATAATAGAATGATGTAAAAGAATGAACTAGGGTACAAATGCTAGTTCAAAAGGGAGGTCCTGTAAGATCTGGAAAATCTGTGAAAGGGTCAGACACTTGTATGGAGATTCACTGTAATGACACATGAGGGATCTCGGTCACGGGGTAAATCAGAGTGGGCTGGCCAGGTTTCTGTCTGAGTCAGTAACTATGAAAAGCCAGCAGGAGAATAGGTTCAGGAGGGTGACAACCCTTCAAACTGGGGGTCTGAGTGGATGTGGAGTGACCAGAGAAGGAAGCCCCCACAAATAAGACACCAGCTACCAAAACCAATCCTACCTGTAGGAAAAATCGACAATAAGGTTAAGAACCATGGAGTGACCTGACAAGGCAAATAGGACACAGAGAGTGAGGGTCAAGGGGCAGAGTCCTTGGGATGCAGCTATACTCAGCCCTCATCCAGAGTTTTGGGAATGCAATGTCCTCTAGATGTCGACTACTCCTTGTCCTTGGGGTCCTGGGGTAAGTTGTCTGCAGCAGCTGTCCTCCACTTAGGGCTTTGGGTGAGCTGGAGTCAAAGATCTCTACTGGACTGGGCAGTCCAAACCAGTTCAGCAGCCCTTATCAAAGTATGAAATATGTATCCAGGACTCAATTCCCAGGATCAGTGGTTGTAGCCAGCACCACTTGATACAGTTCTGTCCACCTGGGCTTAAGAGTGTCTTTATGGGGTCAGCTAGATGGCTCAGTGGAAAAAGCACCGACCTTGGATTCAGGAGCACCTGAGTTCAAATCCAGCCTCAGACACTTGACACTAGCTGTGTGACCTTGGGCAAGTCACTTAACCCTCATTGTCCCCCCTCAAAAAAAAGAGTGTCTTTATGGACAAGTCTTTTCCTATAGACTCAATCACCTTTTTCAATTAATGTCTCTCCTGCTGATCACTAGGAATCAAGAAAATTGATTGCATTCCAGAATCTCACATAGACAGTGAGTATAATACATTTTACTTAAAACCCTAGTAAAAGATTGACATATATACGTATATCCCTCCCTAAGGGAATTTCCCATTCACCCCTTAAATCGAAATTAATCTTTTAAGAGTGGTAGAGTTTGTTAACATTAAGTTGCTTCAAAATGTATATAACTTCAAGTTGTATACAACCTTCACAAAGAATAGAAAATGAAATTCACTGTACCTTATAAGTAGGCTTGAAATTTTCACTCCTATTTCACCACACAGAAAAACCCTTGTCAAGTTGATAAGAATTTATGACTAGATGTTCCTAAGAATACTTATAGATTTACAAAGGAGATTTTATGAGGCATTTTTCTTTTTATAATTACCAATTTTCCCTTTTAAAAATATTTCTGTAAATACTTGATTAGGACAATAACTCCAAATAGCTTAATTAACAGTATAAATTCTTAATTCCAGTACTTCAGAATACATGACCAGCAGACCAACAGCTTCCTAACCCATTCATTCCCTTTTTAACTATACAGGGTTTTTTTCCCACAACATCTAGGTTATAAGAGAAATTGCTTTTCTACCATGGCTGATACAATTGTTTACCAAATTATACACCATAAGAAAATTTAGAAGCATAATACCCTAAAACAATATTGGGGGGCGGCTAGGTGGCGCAGTGGATAGAGCACCGGCCCTGGAGTCAGGAGTATCTGAGTTCAAATGCGGCCTCTGACACTTAACACTTAGTAGCTGTGTGACCCCAGGCAAGTCACTTAACCCCACAATTGCCCCACACACAAAAAAAACCCAACACAATATTGGGAGGGAAATTTTAAACTTGAAACAAAAAAAACAAACAAACAAAAAAAAAACCCCAATTAATTACCACAGGTGTTCTTAATTTAGTTCTATGTGCTTTTGCTCTATACCTTACACAGAAAATCACTTATATAATATTTGCCCTATGACAAGCACTTTACAATCATGTGATCCTTACAACAATCCTGGGAGGTAAGCTCTATTATCACCCCATTACAGAAAAGCAAACTGAGGCAGACAGAACTTTCTTAACACCAAATAACAAATCATTTTAATGTTAAGTCTGAATTTATCATAATAATACTGAAAGAAGAGCATACATTCAGACCATGTTATTTCCATGTTATTTAGGACAGATTTTGGCTTAAATCAAATAAACTGTGGGTTTATAATAGTTAATGCTAACATTTTAATTTCTATGGCATAATACTCTCTGTTTGTAAAAGAAAAAGATTATCATTCATAAATTCATATAATACCTTTGTTAAAGGTCTCCTGGCATCTGGGGCTATCTCCAGTCATCCTTATTTATTATATCGTGCCACTGGACCCAGAAGGCTCTGGAGGAGAGAATGAGGCTGCTAGCTTTGCACAGCCCTGCCTTACAAATCCAATTCAATGCAAGTCATGACATCACTTCCTGGAAAGTCATGGTCCTCTTTGAGAATGAAGGACAATTAAGCATCAAACAACCTATTATGGGCCCCAGGCACTGTGCTAAACACTGTGGATTTTTTAAAAAAGCAAAAGGTAGCCCCTGCCCTCAAGGAGCTCATGTTCTGATGGATGAGACAACATGCCAATAAACATATAGATAGCAAGCCATATGCAGGAGAGTAGAAAATAATTAATAGAGGGAAGACACTAGAATTAAGAAGGACTAGAGAAAATTTCCTGTACAAGGTAAGGATTTTAAGTAGAGCTTAAAGGAAGCCAGGAAAAAATGCCTGGAGCCAAGAGATGGAGTATCTTGTTCATGGAAAGCCATTTATTAGATGATAATGTATATTATTCTGCAAATACTTATACATACATACACACACATATTTTTGTTTGACTGTGATTTATACTACTTTTAAACCCTAAGTCCTTGGTGGGCATGGATTGTTTTATCTCCCTACTTGGTTGTAAGCAGTGTCAGGACAGCAACCGAATATTATTTGTCTTTATATTCCTTCTAAATTGCATTATTTCCTCCAGTGCATAGCATAATTTTCTGCTGACAGTAGGGGTTTAATAAGTGCATATGTTTATTGTTACTTAAGAAAATCACTGAAGAGTATTTACTCTGTACCCAGTCCTGTCATAGGCAGTAAAGTGGGTAAAATAGAAGTACAAGACCCAGCCCTTGGGAAGTTCACAGACTATGAAAGAATACAGGACCATCACTGTTAGCATCACAGCAGAGGAATGGAAGCAAAAAAGCTGCAAACTGAGTAGGGTCAGCATTATGGTGAGTGAAAGTGCTCAGCCATCTGTAAGTGAGCTATATTGAATTACCATTATGGGAATACAGTGGTAATGTATAATGGAAGAAGAAAATTGGAGTTCAACACTACAGTTAATGCACTGGCTATTGTTGTATAGCCTTAAGGTAGTTGCTTACAATGTGAACTGAGATGGAAATGAGCCTCTGGAGATTGGGATGGTTCAAGCTGCATTACCTAGGATTACTGGGATCCTTTCTTAATATAAATGTTTCACTGTGTATCACTTTTATTGATCATCAAAACTTTGAGGAGTTGGCCAGAGCAGCCTTTACCTGGATCCATGCTATCCTTTTCCTGAACATCTTGTTTGACATGGTCACTCTTGGCCCTTGTTCTCTGGTTGGGGCCCAGACTTCCAAAACAAACAAAACCAGGTCTGTGTTGAATAGAATAGGGCTTCTTTTTTTTTTTAGTTCAGTATTTTATTATTTTCCAGTTACATATAAGGATAGTTTTCAACATTTGTTTTCATAGGATTTTCAGTTCTAAATTTTTCTCCCACCCTCCCTTCCCTTTCTCCTCCCCAGGACAGAAAGCAATCTAATATAGGTTCTATGTGTGCAATCACATTAAACATTTCTGGATTAGTCATATTGTAACAAAAAAGTCAGAGCACAAGGGAAATAACATGCAAAAAGAATAAAAATTTTTTTTAAAAACAGCCCCAAAGCAGAAACAGTATAGTTCAATCTGCATTCCTAAACCACCATTCTTTTTGTTCTGGATGTTGAGAATACTTTCTATTACAAAGTTATTTGATATTGTTTTGGACCATTGCATTATTAAAAAGAGCCAAGTCTGTCACCATTGTTCATCACACAATGCTGCTGTTACTGTATACAATGTTCTCCTGGTTCTGTTCCTCTCAGTCAGCATCAGTTCATGTAAGTCCTTCCAGGTCCTTCCGAACTCCCCCTGCTCATCATTACTTTTCACATTAATTTTTTTTCAAGCAAAAGACATTTGTGTACATAGCACAACAAAATAAATAGCAAAAAGCATCCCCCCACCCCCCGACAATACAGTGTATCTTGCTATGTTCTGTCACAGATACTTCTACCACTGGCAAGAAAGAATACATGGGAGGAACTTATTTGGGAGAGGTCACATACAAATGTTGGAGAGGGCACGCATGTAGAAATCACATATGACTAGGTTAACAGCAGAGGAATACTGGGCACCAGTATTCTTTCATGTTACTGTACCCTCACACAATTACTCTTTTGCTGCTCTGGAGAGGTCATTAAGTGTTTCATTCCTATGCTGCAAACTCAGAAAATAGCCCTAGTGGGCTATTTTCTTTTCTTTTTTTTTTCTGAATAGAATTTTATTTTCCAAAATATATGTAAAAACAAATTTTGACATCAATTTTTTAAAACTTTGTGTTCCAACTTCTCTTCCTCCCTCCCTTCCCACCCCTCACCCACAAGAACTCAAGCAATTCCAAACAAGTTATACATTAGTAGTCATGGAAAACATTCCCACATTAGCTAGATTGTGAGAGAAAACAGTCAAAAAACAAAACTTCAGATTAAGGAATTGTCAAAAAAATTTTTAATTTGTTTCCATCTGTTTTCAGATACTATCAGTTCTTTCTCTGTAGATGGGTTGCAATTTTCATAAGTTCTTCAGAGTTATATTGGATCATTGCCTTGCTGAAAATAACCACATGCTTCCCAGCAGATCATCTTACACTATTGCTGTTATTTTGTATACAGTACATTTCACTCGGCTTCAGTTCATGTAGGTCTTTCCAGGTTTTTCTGATAGTATCCTGTTCATCATAACCTGTATATAGGACCTTAAACTTGACAAAGAATTTTCTTCATATTAGCCCAGTAAAGTAGGTACCATACATTTTGCCATTATAATCAATCATCATAACTATTTCCCTACATCTTATTCCCTTCCATTGTTATTTACTCTATTTTCTATCTTCTTTTAACCTATTCCTCCTCAAAAGTGTTTTACTTTTGACTATTCCCTCCCCTGTTCTGCACTCCCTTTTTTCACCCTTCCCTCCTTATCCTCTTCCCCTCCTACTTTCCTGTAGGGTCAAATAGATTACTCCTCCCAATTGGGTGTGAATGTTATTCCCTCCTTGAGCCCACTCTGATGAGATTAAGGTCTTTGAGCTAATTCTGTGTTCTAAATTTTTTCTTCTTCTATCCCACCTAAACCCTACCTATGAAATCAAGCAATTCAATATGTCATACTTGTGCAGTAATGCAGAACATCTTCACCTTACTCAAAAGTGTTTTGCTTTTTACTGCTCTCTCCCCTAGTCTGCCCTTCAATCCTTCCCCTCTTCTTTCTCCTCCCTTATATTCCTCCCCTCCCTCAGGGCAAAAATATATTACTATACCTACTTGAGTATGTATGTTATTCCCTCTTTGAGCCAATTTTGATGATATTAAGGTTCACTCACTCCCCTACTCCTTTCCCCTCTTCCCCTCCCCTCTATAAGTTTTTTCTTGTTTCCTTCATGTGAACTACCTCTCCCCAGACTATCTCTCCCCTTCCTCTTCCCCCAGTCTATTCCTCCTACACCTTAACCCTATTTTAAAGATGTCATAATGGATTAGCTAGGTGGCACAGTGGATAAAGCACCAGCCCTGGACCTAGGAAGCCCCAAGCCCAAATCCAGTTCCAGACACAAGACACCACACCCAGTTTGCCTCACAAAGAACAAAACAAATGCTTTACAGATATCATTCCTTCATATTCAGTTCAGACCTGTGTCTTCTGTGAATTCCTTATTGAGAAAGTTCTTATGAGTTCTAAGTATTATCTTCTCATGTAAGAATGTAAACAGTTTGATCTTCTAATAACCCTCATAATTTCTTTTTCCTGTTTACCTTTTTATGCTTCTCCAGGGTCTTGTATTTGAAAGTCAAATTTCCTATTCAGTTCAGGTCTTTTCATCACAAATGCCTGAAAGTCATTTTTGTCATTGAAGTCCCACTTTTTCCTCTGAAAGAGTATACTCAGTTTTTCTGGGTACATGATTCTTGGCTGTAGTCCCAGTTCCTTTGCCCTCTGGAATATCATATTCCATGCCCTCTACCTTTCCCCCAAAGAAGTTTTCGATGGTCCACTGCTTTCTCTGCCTGCTCATCTCAGCTGCCTATTTCTGAGCTTTTAAATCCTTCTTAAAGTGTATTGCTGCTTCCAGTACACACTGTTCTGAACTACAGCATGGCCCAGGGGGTGATTGGACTTCTTCTCAGCCTCCCTGGCCTGTGAGTAACCTCAGCAGCTTTCTCTTTGACCCGGAAACAGAAGTCTGATTGAACTCTGATTCTCTATGGTCAGAAGCTTGGCATGCTTGTGTTCCTCCCCCACTGGGCCACCACTACTCAATTCAGCCCACTGGTTCAGAAACAGGGCACTTTGCCCCAACTCCAGCAGAGACTGCCTCCACTTGAACCCGGTCTACTGCTGAACCCTTCACCAATCTGTGATCTGAGCCTTAGAAAAAGTTGCTGCTGGCTCGGAAGACTCTGGAGCATGCTGGAAGCATTGTCTGTTCCTGTCTGTGGACAGGTGAGGGGAATGAATGGGCAGGTTTGACTGGAGCTTGTGGGAGTCACAGCCTCTCCTCTGCCATGTTGGCTCTGCCCCCTAAACCAGGATTTCTTAAAGCTTTTCCACCCACAACCCTTTTTTGTCCAAAATTTTTTTTAATGATCCTGGGTATGTAGGTGTATAAAACATGTATACATAACCTTTCACTGGTGCCAAATTTTTGCAACCTCCATATTCAGTTATGTGATCCCACGTGGTTTCATGACTCACAGTTTAAGAAGCTAGAGAATAGACTATGAAATTAGCCTTTAAAAAAAATTTCTGTAAGTAACAGGTAAACTGAGGCAGGACCTCGGGTCTGGTGCAAAGCAGGAAGGCCTTTATTACGATCTTGCAAGAAAGGTCACATACCTTAAAGAAGTTGTGCACAAAGCATGCTTGTTTCACATTGAGTTTATATAGGTCCCTAATGCAAGGAAGGATTCTGTGCCTCGTTTCACCTGAACCCTTTACTCCCGGTTCAAATCCTTCATAATACTTCTAAACATGTACCCCCCACCCCCCACCCCAGGATGTGGCACTGCCAGACCCTGAGATTTTATGATTCTTTGTTATCTAACTTTAACTCAGGAAGGGAAATTTGGGAAAGGAGATAAGCCCCTGGGGCTTGAATAATGTATGTAGTCTACTCTTATCTGAGGGAGAGCATCCTCTCCTGGTTAACTCAGAAGGAAAAGGAAGGGAATGATGGGGGAAGGGGGAAAAGCCCCTTTGAATTTATGCGGAGAACACATCTGATTTTCTCAATTTCTGATGTGGCAACTATTTTTTTTTCCTCATTTATTTATTTATTTAAAGATTTCAGTTCCAAATTCTATGCCTCTCTCATTCCCTCCCTCTCTACCTTCCCCCCTCCCCAAGGTAGCAAGCAATAAGTATAGTTTATACATGTATAATTATGTAAAACATTACCATATTAGTCATTTTACATAAAAAGACTCAAGTTTTAAAAAAGAGAAAGCCTAAAATAGCAAGCTTCAGTCTGTTCAATCAATATCAGTTCTTTCTCTGGAGGTGGATAGTATGCTTCATCATTAGTCCTTTAGGAGTGTCTTAGATCATTGTATTGCTGAGAATAGTTAAGGCATTCACAATTCTTCATCAAACAACATTGTTGTCACTGTGCACAATGTTCTGGTTCTGCTCACTTCACTATATATCATTTCATATGAGTCTTTCCAGGTTTTTCTGAAATCATCCTGCTTGTCATTTCTTATAGCATAATAATATTCCATTACAATCATATACCACCACTTGTTCAGTCATTTCCCAATTGATGGGCATTCCTTTGACTTCCAATTCTTAGTCACCACAAAAAGTTGCTATAATTTTTTTTGTACAATTTTTCCCCTTTCTCTTTTTCACAGTTACTGGTGTTAATTGTTTCCCTCAATTCTATCGTTTCTTCTCTCTTCTTAGTTATCCAAGGAGAAGGTCATTGTTTCAGAGAGAGCAATTGGCATCATCTTGTATTATTTAAAATATCGTGGGACTAGGCTGGGGTTTCTAAAATGTCGCTACTTATAAATTAATGGCTATTGCACCAGTTTGACAGTAAACATTTATTATTAATGAATATCTCATATTAATAAAGTATGGACCATGTGTCTGGCACCCTGAATTCCTCTTTAGTCAGAGGCCTAAACAATTACATACCCAGCTTGGAGAGTAAGAGTCCCAGATAGAAAAGCCAGAAGAAAAATCCTGACCCTCATGTCCCCAGGGATTTTATCATCTTTCTGGTAGAGGGGGGTCACCACACATTGATCTAAGCTAATTGGTTAGCATCATTCAGCTCCATTGATTGACATGACTTGGGGGTGGTCTAGAGATAAAATTCCAGACATCTAGGTGTGCTTCTTCCCCTAGTTAATCAGAAAGATCAATCTACATTCCTTTTGTTAAGCTGAAGGCTCATCTCAGGTTGGTTTCTGGGGAAGGGGAGAGAGCAGCTAAACTAATGTCTGGATTTCTCCCAGAAATCCATTCTTCATAATTTTTTTCTCACAATCTCACCAAACCTGGCCTAGGCAGCCCAACAAATACTTCCATTGCCATTAACAGCAATGCATTTCAAAGTCTTTGTAGAGAGGAGCACAAGCCCAGAGGCCAGGCAAAGACCTGAATTCTGGAAAGTTCACATGGTGCCAAGATGGATGACAAATTCCAACCTTTTCCAACTCTTGACACAACAACTCCTCTTCTATTGTTCTCCCTAAAATCTCTGCAAAGTTGTCCCAGAAGCTTTCACACAGCTCTTCCCAGGAATCCCAGTCCCAAAACATTTAAAGCTATTGGATTCTGAAGTCAGTCAATAGGCCAAAAAGTATATGTTAAGCACCTACAAATTCTTTCCCCACCTCTCCCCTCCCTCCTCCTTGAGAAGGTAAGCAAGTTGATGTAGATTATATATATATATATATATATATATATATATATATATATATATACACACACACACACACACATATATATACATACATATATATGTACATACATATATAGATATATATGTGTGTAGTGAGAGACAGAGAGTTAATATGAATATATGGATTACCTGGATTTGATGGAGGTACCTTATCCAAATGAATTTTGTGAGACACTGAAAAATGCCCTTTGGCTAAAACTTCAGGCTGAACCCAGATAGCTAGTAGATAAGTCCCTATTTACTAACTTCTTTCCCCATGTGGTAAAAAGTGAAAGCTTTTAACTAACATCTAAGAGTTGGTTAGCAATAACTGAAGGATGCCAGTTTTTGAAGGACTGCCCTTTCAGGGAGGAGACCGTGATGAACAGCTGTGCGTCTGCTAAGCACTCCACTTCCAGGGTGCGAGCTTAAAAACCAGGAGAGAACGGAAGTGGTCTCTCTCGCTCACTCTTCACACACACTCTGACTCAGGGTTTGACAGTGTGGTCCTTGGTGATCGGCCTGGTCCTCCATAATAGAATGTGCTCGACGTAGTTCTCAGCCTCCGAGGTAGCTTTGGGATTTGGTAAGTTCTATACAGAATATAGACTAAGCTCAGATCTAAGACTATTTATTTGTATTTCTACTTTCCTATTTCTCTAATCAGCATCACCTTGTTTGTTGGCTAATTAATTCTCAAACAATAAAAGCTAAGTAATCCATTTCTAACTAAAGCTCAGAGGTTTCTTTCTCTTACTCGTCTGGGAGATATATAAGGGAAAGGTTAAAGGGGAGTTTAATGCTCTTATATCCAATTTTAAATCTCACACCCAGGAGAGTAAACAAATCAAAATGCCCCTTTTGACTAAACTTCAACTAATGAATACCCATTCACTACCTTCTTTCTCCCAAAGAGTAAATAGAACAAATATCTAGACATCCTTGTCCTTGGTAAACCCTTCCTGTGTCTTTAAGCTGCCTGTTATAGTATTTGCTTTAGGTTAATTTGTATCATGCTAATAAAACTGACATCACCCTGTAACCAGTAAACCTTAAAAACCCTTAGAAAAGAAGGGAGCTTTGAGCTTCTCTCTCTTAGGGGGGAAGTCATCACATGATCATGTGTATGTCTTTCTTTTGGGGGCAAAAATACTAAATTGATATTATGTGTTTTTCTGTCTGTCTCTGATCTGGTTTTGTCTCATAGGAGATATTAAATTCTATGATCTGGTTCTTAACCATGTTCTCTGATCTGTTATTATATTTTATAGGAAGATAGGTATGGGAACAAATTGTAAGAGATATTATAAGATATTATAATTTCTCTGACTTGTTTATTGATTCTGTTTGTAGGAGACAGGCAGATACAAAAACTATATTTTAATATCCAAATACATATATATGTATATATATGCAGTTACTCAAAATATTTCCATATTAGCCATTTTGCAAAAGAAAACAGACCAAAAAGGAAAAAAAATAATTAGGAAAGTAAAAAAAAATGTTATGCTTCAATCTGTATTCAGATTTCACCATTCTTTCTCTGGGGGTGGATAGCATTTTTCATCCTAAGTCCTTTGAAATTGTCTTGGATCATTGTATTGCTGAGAATAACTATCATTCACAGTTAATTATGATATAATACTCTATTCCAGTGTATGTCTTCTGGTTCTGCTCATTTAACTTTGCATCAGTTCACGTAAGTCTTCCCAGATTTTTCTGAAACCATCCTGCTCGTCATTTCTTATAGCACAGTAGTATTCTGTCACAATCATATATAACAGCTTATTCAGCCATTCCCCAACTGATGGGCATCTCCTCAATTTACAATTCTCTGCCACCATAACACATAGTTCCTTTTCCATTTTCTTCGATTTCCTTGGGGTACACAACTAGTCATGGTATTGCTGGGTCAAAGGTTATGCACAGTTTTTATAGCCCTTGGACGTAGTTCCAAATTGCTCTCCAGAATGGTTCATAGAATGGATCAACAATGCATTTTTTTATTATTGTTGTTATTCAGTTGTTTGAATTGTGTTCAACTCTTTGTCCACTTGCTCATTTGGGGTTTTCTTAGCAAAGATACTGGAGTGGTTTGCCATTTCTTTCTCCAGCTCATTTTAAAGATGAGGAAAATGAGGCAATTGAGGATAAGTGACTCGCTCAGGGTCACACAGTTAGTAAGTGCCTTAGGCCAAATTTGAACTCAGGAAGATGAGTCTTCCTGACTCCGCACCTGGCACAACCTAGCTGCTCAATAGTGCAGTAGTATCCCTATTTTTCCATATTCCCTCCAATATTTCTCATTTTCCTTTCTTGTCATATTAGCCAATCCAATAGGTATGAGGTGGTACCTCAGAGTTGTTTTCATTGGCATTTCTCTAATAAATAGTGATTTAGTGCATCTTTTCATATGACTACACAGGGTTTTGATTACTTTGTCTGAAAACTGCTTGTTCATATCTTTTGACCATTTATCAGTTAAAGAATGACTTGCATTCTTATAAATTTGACTAAGTTCTCTCTAGATCTGAGAAATGAGTCTTGCATTAGAGAAAATTGCTGTAAATACAATCCACTTTTTGAGGCAGCTAGGTGGCACAATGACCTTGCAAGTTACTTAACCTCTGTCTCGGTTTTCTCAACTGTAAAATGAAGATGATAATCATACCTACTTCCCAGTGTTGTTATGAGGACCAAATAAGAAAATGTTTGTAAAGTGCTTAGCATAGTGTCTAGTACATAGGTACTTAATATAAGCTTGTTTCTTTCCTTCCTTCCTTCCTTCTTTTCCTCCTATTCAGTTCTGGGCTCAGCTGCATTGTGCATGCAGAATAGATATAAAAGTGAATAAACTCAATGGTTTGTCCATCCAAATGCATAATGTAATCTGAACAAAAGATATACTTCAAGTATTGAGATTTTCCTGTGTGGATTGGCAAACTGAACTCCTTTTGTGTAATACTCTGAGATTTATTGCCATCTGTAATCTTCTCAGAGTATGTATAAGTTGTCACACAAAACTTCATAAGACTTGTCAAAATATATAACTACTGTGCACTTCCGGCAATTTCTGTGAGTAAAAATTATATTGCAAAAAGGATCCTTGAAATTATTGTTGAAAGAGATTATTAAAAAAGAGAAAGGACCCATATGTACAAAAATATTTATAGCTGCTCTTTTTGTGGTGGCAAGGAATTGGAAACTGAGGGAATTCCCATCATTTGGGGAATGACTGAACAAGTTATGGTATATGAATGTAATAGAATACTATTGTGCTGTAGGAAACGATAAGCAGGCGGATTTCAGAGAAGCCTGGAAGGACTTACATGAACTGATGCTGAGTGAGACGAGCAGAACCAAGAGAACACTGTACACAGTATCAACAATATTATGTGTTGATCAACTATGATAGACTTGACTCTTCTCAGAAAAACAATGGTCCAAGATAGTTCCAAAGGACTCCTGATGGGAAAATCCTCTCCAAATCCAGAAAAAAAAAAAAAACCAACTGTGTAATCTAGATGCAGATTGAACCATACGATTTCTACTTTTTTGGTTTTCTTTTTTGAGGTATTCCCCTTTTGCTCTGAATCTTGTTTTACAGCATGACTAATGCAGAAATATGTTTAATGTGATTGTACATACATAACCTACATTAGATTGCTTGCTGTCTTGGGAAGGGGGGAGAGAAGGGAGGGAGAAAAATTTGAAACTAGAAATCTTATAAAAACAAATGTTGAAAACTCTCTCTACATGTAACTAGAAAATAATAAAATACTTTTATGATAAAAAATAAAATAAATAAAATTAGAATTTATTGCTGAAAGTTACAAAGCCTTAGGCAAGAAACTGAAGACTTTAAGGCCACTAGTATAGTGTTTCCATCATTCCTGTCCATTGAAGGCATTTATTTTAAAAAATCAGATCTGAGAAGTGAACATCTATTTAATCAAATGATGTCTGAGTAGACAATTTAGATTTCTGAACCATGGTGAAAGATAGAAAGGTTCTTGGCCAGGGTAGAGAGCATATAATAATGGCTCATAAAGATATATTTTGCCTTCAGTTTTAGTTTGCCTTTAGTTTTCATTTTGAATAATTATAGAGAGAAGGGTAAGATAAAATTACTTGTGTTTATATACAAAGATAGGCATCATAGGGAGTAGGAAGATGAATAGCAATATAGATACCCACAAATTCACAGGAGAAAAAAATTCAAGAACGGAATCAATAATGAAACTTACGGTGTCAGATGTCTATATAAAGAAAAAGAAAAAAAAACCTAGAGGTACTGATGAAAGATCATCCAAAGTACTGGAATGAAACACATGACTTTATAGGGTTCTAGAAAAGGTATCCTCCAGTCAAAAGAAATTTAAATAGATTTGTAATATCATTGATACAGATGCTATCAGCAACAATAAAAATTACAACCCAGCCACATTGGTTCATCTTGTGCAACTCATATCCTTGTCCTGCTACAAGTTCACCAATCAACCAATATACATTTATTAAGCAGTTAGTATGTGCCAGACAATGTGCTAACCATCATTTATATAACGCTTTAAGGTTTGCAAAATATTTTACAAATTTATTTTATTTTATCCTCCCAACAACCCTAGGAAGTAGATGCTATTATAACCCCAATTTTAAAGATAAGGAAACTAAGGCAAACAGAGGTTAAGTGATTTTTCCATAGTCATACATAGCCAGTGTCAGAGGCAGGATTTGAACTCACATCTCCCAGATTTTAGGCCCGGAAGTTTGACTCAACATTCTGGTCACCTTCCTTGATATCTCTTGACATCACAAAGATCTGATAGAGTTTTTGGACTTTGTAGGCTGCCCATTGGCTATCCCTTGCTCTCACCACATGACTAGCCATTTTTTCATGTTTTCTTTTTTAAAATTGTGAACTTGACAAAACTCAACAAACATGAAAATCTCCATATATAAAGAAGAACAAAAAAAGAGAATTGTAGCTGAAACCATAAACTCTATAAGTATAGTGCGGGTATTTTTAAAGTATAAGTCAAATTTAATATGGTCATACCAACACTGTGTTGCTTTTTTGTGTCTTCTAAACCTCCTTCTGCTTGCTTATATGTTTTTTTTAAATACTGTATTGTAGTTCTCTATTTTTTGCATCTTTTTTTCATCAGTACCCCTAATTTCCCCCATTAATTCTCCCTTATAAAATCAAAACCACTGGTCCTTATAGCAGATAAGAATGGTCAAGCAAAACAAATTCAAATGTTGTCAGTTTAATAAGTATTTTTCTCATTCTACATCTCCATCTATATCTACAATCCATCACTTCTCTGTCAAGAGATAGGAAGCTTACTTCTTTAGTCTTTTGACATTATGGCTGGTCATTGCATTGATCAGAATTCTTTAATCTTTCAAAGCTGTTTCCTTTTACCATACTCTGCAATAAAGTGTTTTCCTGGTTTTCCTTACCTCTCACCAGTACACACAAGTCATCTCAAGTTTCTCTAAATCCATACCTTTTCCATTTCTTTCTTTTTTATTTTCTTTTTTTAATTTATAGAATAGAACAATCATTTCCATAACGTAGTATAATAAAAAACTGCTTATACATGAAACTGCAAATCCATTATATACAACTCGCTATTCCTTTTAGATACATAAAAAAGTTATCATGTAAATTTCTTTTTTTTTCCTTCCTACCCCCTATGCCCTGCCTAGAAATGGCTACTATTAGACACAAATAGGTGTGTGTATCTATATATATATATATATATATATATGTGTGTATATATGTACATATATACATATATATGTAAAATTATTCTATTCATCTGTTTATCAGTTCTTTCTCTCAATGTAGATAGCATCTTTCTTCATATTTCCTTTATAGTTAATTGGGTTGGGCAGCAAGGTGGCGCAGTGGATAAAGCACCAACCCTGGATTCAGGAGGACCTGAGTTCAAATCCAGCCTCAGATACTTGACACTTATTAGTTGTGTGACCCTGGGCAAGTCACTTAACCCTCATTGCCTGACAAAAACAAAACAGATATCATCTATAGTTAATTGGGTATTTAATAAAAGTCAAAATTACTTATTCACTCAAAGTTGTTCTTAAAACAATATTGCTGTTACTGCATTCAATGTTCTCTTGGCTTTGCTCATTTCCATCTTCATTATTTCATGCAAGTCTTTCCATGTTTTTCTAAGATCATTGAGCTCATCACTTCTTATAGCACAATAGAATTCCATCACAATCATATACCACAACTTATTCAGTCATTCCTATAGTACCCTACTACAATCATATGCCATCATTTATGCAGCCATTCTCCTATTAATAGGCACCTACTTTGTAGCCAGGTTTTTTCTTACAAAATGGTTCAAGCCTTTGTAATGATTGGAATGACGCCACCTGCTGGAGACTTACTGAAGTGAAGGTCTTTGAGGGCAAGACCAGGAGTCTTTTCTTTGGTGTCAGGAAGTGACGTTGGCTAGTGGGAGAAGGAAGGAAGAGACTGACACTCTGTCTTGCTCTCTTTCCAGAGGACTCCGGTGGAGAAGGGAGCTAGAAATGCACTCTCCCTTTAATAGATAGATGAATGTAGGCCTTTCTCTCTCGCTCTCGGCACACACACGCAGGCTCAAGTTTGACAGCAGGTTCAGGTGATCGACCCTGGTCCTCGGTGGCAGCATGTGCTTGACACTGTTCTCAGCCTGAGAGGTAGCTTTGGGATTCGGTGAGTTTTATAAAAGAATATAGACTAAGCTTAGATCTAAGACTATTTATTTGTATTTCTACTTTCCTATTTCTCTAATCAGCATCATCTGTTTGTTGGCTAATTAATTCCCAAACAATAAAAGCTAAGTAATCCATCTCTAATAAAGCTCAGAGGTTTCTGTCTCTTACTGGTCTTGGGAGATATCTAAGGGAAAGGTTAAAGGGGAGTTTAATGCTCTTATATCCACTTTTAAATCTCATACCTTACTTAATCCTTATACTTATTATGTGTAAGATTATCTCTAAGCTCCCTTCACATTCTCTACCTAATGCTCCTATCAGGAGGAACATCAACATGGAACACTAGGAAAGAGGATGAAATTTGTTTCATGAAATGTTTCTATCCAGAATAAAGTCAATGAAAGGAGAAAGACATCATGTCTCCAATTGTTAAATCAGGTCTTTTATATGTCACTTGGAGTACCCAAAAATAAAAATATAATGAGAACCAGGTCTCGTCAGGTTCCTAGGTAACAAATTATCTACTGTTAATATTGTGCTGCAATTGGGAGAATGCCTAGATGTAATTCCCAGCGCAAGAAGCCATGGTAGACTGTACAAGGTTATTGCTTTCTCTCAATTACATTTGAGACATGATTGAAATGAACAGACCACAAATTGTTTTAAAATTCACTATTAGTCATGTGAAATTAACAGTAGGTAGACTTTGCATTATCAGGAATTGGTTGTCATTTCTCTCAAATGCATCTTCAGTGTTTCTTTCACCTTGCCTATACTTTCATTAAGAAGACAGTCATGGGGGCAGCTAGGTGGCACAGTGGATAAAGCACCGGCCCTGGATTCAGGAGGACCTGAATTCAAATCCAGCCTCAGACACTTGACACTTACTAGTTGTGTGACCTTGGGCAAGTCACTTAACCCTCATTGCCCTGCAAAAGAAAAAAAAAAGACAGTCATTGTATTTCAGAGTTGGAAGTGATCTGAGACCATCTAATCCAGCCAGTATTTAAATAAGAAGCTCTTTCACAAGTCTTAGTGTAATAAATCAACCATGATCCTATGAAGTGGGATATGTTTTGCTCAATTTCATATATTTATTACAGGGGGTTTTCTTTTTTCTTTCCAATGGGAGGGGTAACAAAAAGGAGGAGCTAATAATAGAATTGTCAAAAAAGAAATAAAAAGAAAAACAAGCAAAAGGTAATATAAAGAAGCCCAGAAGGAACAACATAAAATAAGACAGTTTGAAATTGTGCTGTCTAATGTGTTATATACTTAAAAGGGAAAGCAAGAGTAGTAGAGATTTGTAATTCTTTCTGTCTATGCCTTTTTGTGTTTTATTTTGTATGTACAAATGCCCATTTTATTTGCCATTTAAGTTCAGAATAAAAATTAATGAAACAAAAATTTTAAGATACCCAAGAATGGGGTCATTTAATTTTTGTTTGAAATTCTCCAATGAAGGACAATCTACTACTAAGTGAGTCAGCTCATTCCATTTTTTGAATGACTTTCATTGCTCTGAAGTTTTTCTTTATTTAATAGTGACTTGGTGGTACAGTGTTCTATGGGTGAGAAGAGTGTCACTCCCTCTAATTTACCCACATGTACATACCCTTCTGTAGATGCGGTGACTCTTCCCCAGCCATTTTCTCAACCCCTTCCATCAGGCATGACTTTGTGAGGGGTTTTCTTTTTTTTTTTAATTATTTTATTTTTTCAATTAACAAAAAAATGTATTTTCTCTCCCTCTAACCATAATCTTTTGACTTTTCCCCTTTTCCTCTATTCTTCCAAACCAAATTCTATTCTTTGTCTGTACCATGACCTCCAATCTCTTG
The DNA here is from genome assembly GCF_019393635.1 of Dromiciops gliroides. NCBI lineage: Eukaryota > Metazoa > Chordata > Mammalia > Microbiotheria > Microbiotheriidae > Dromiciops > Dromiciops gliroides. The sequence continues at coordinate 303,543,331 of NC_057862.1, read as the reverse complement.
TTTCCTCAGTTCTCTCCCAGACCATCTCCCCTGCATAAGCTACCTTCTCCTCTCTTTTCCATCTTGACACCTTGGTAAACCAATTTAACTCTATACTATCCTCCTTTCTTGAGTGTCTAGCCCCTTTATCATTTCATTGATAGTGCCCTACTAAGCATTACCATTCACCACTCTCACGCCTATATATGTGCTACTAAAACAATATGGAGAAAAATCACACAACTGTTCTGACTCTGTCCACTACAGATTTATGTTACGCAATCTCAACTGGGCACCCATTGGTTCTAGGCAATCCTACTATACCTGCCTTATCAACTCAGCATTCCACTTTCCACAGAAGCTCTTTTCAACCTTTTCATTCCTCCCCAAACTTCCTATGGCTTCCCCCTTTCTCACTTTCTCAGCTAAGAAATTTGCTTCATAGTTTGCAGAAAATAAAGGACATTCACCATGAGCTCCCTCTTCTCTTTTCTTCTTCATCTCAAATCACTAACATGCCTTCTGCCACTATTTCTTCCTCCATTTTTGTCTCACATAATGAAATGACTTCACTTCTTACTAAAACTAATACCTCGACCTGATCAAATGATTCTATTCCATCCCATCTCCTTCAACAGATTGCTCCTTTTGTCATCCTCACTGTTTCACTTATTTTTAATTACCCATGATCTCTTAGTTGCTAAAGTCAATGGAATTTTCTCAGTCATTCTCCTTGACCTTTCTGCAGCCTCTGACATTATTGATTACCTTCTCCTCCTTGATAACTCTCTTCTCTCTAGGTTTTTGGAGTACCACCCTCTGGGTTTTCCTACCTATCTGACTGTACTTTCTTAGCTTCTTTTTCTGGATCTTCATCATACCCTTTAATTCTAGGTGTCCCAAAGGGTTCTGTCCTGGGCCCTCTTCTCTTCTCCCTCTATATACTAGGACTTGTTAAATTTTTACCACTTGTGAACCCTTATCACCTGAGAAATTTTTATGTAGCCCTGGATATATAGGTATATAAAATAGGTATATATAACCTTTTGCTATTGCCAAATTTTTCATGACCTCCACTTTCAGTTACATGGCCTCACATGGGGTCAAAATTCACACTTTTAAGAAGCTAGGCCTATACTACCTCACTTGGTGATCTCTTCAGCTCCAATGACTTAATTACCATTTCTATGCCGAGGGCTCTCTTACCTATTCTGTCACAATTTCTCTCCTGGCCTCCAATCTCATGTCATCATTTACTCTTCAGACAGCTCAAACTAGAAGTTACTAAATTAAACTCAACATGCCCAAAATGGAACTCATTATCTTTTCCCCTAAACTGTCCCCCCTCCTACTTTCCCTATTACTGTAGAAGGTAGCACCATCCTCCCAGTTTGTCAGACTTGAAACCTAGGTGTCATCCTTGACTCCTAATTATACCTCATTTCCCATATCCAAGCTGTTGCCAAAGCCTTCCAATTTTACCTTTGCAACATCTTTCATATGCTCCTTCTTCTCTCCTCAGACATTCCCACCACTCCGGTGCAGGTTCTCAACACCTCATGCCTGGACTATTGCAATACCCTACTTGTGGGTCCACCTGCTTTAAGTCTCTTCCCACTCCAATCCATTCTCTATTCAGCTACTAAAGTGATTTTCCTAAAGTTCAGGTTCAACCATGTCACCACCTACTCAATAAAATCCAATGACTACCTATTGCTTACAGGATCAGATACCAAATACTCTGTTGGACATTTAAAGTTCTTCATCACCTAACCCCTTCCTACTTTTCTGGTCTTTTTAATGCCTTGCCATCCACCACATGTTCTTTAATCTAGTGACACTGGCCTTCTAGCTATTCCATAAACAAATCAATCCATCTCTTGGCTCCAGGCATTTTCTTGGAAGTCCCCCCCTCCCCCCATGCCTGGAATGCTCTCCTTCCTCATATCTGCCTACTGACCTCCCTGGTTTCCTTTTAAGTCTCACCTAAAATTCCCTTTTCTACATGAAGTCTTTTCCAACCCTTCTCAATTCTAGTGAATTATTTCCTATTTATCCTGTATATAGCTTGTTTGTACATATGTGTTTATTTGTTGTCTCCCCCAGTCCACAAGACAGTCCACTGTCTTTTGCTTCTTTTTATATCCCCAGTTATATACCATGCTTGGCATTTATGGTAGGTATTTAGTAAATGTTTATGGTCTGACTGAGAAGACAGAGAAACTAGTTCCTCCATAGTTCTAGTTTTTATACCTCTAACATTAAGGCTAAGAGATTATTAACTTTTTGGGAGGCTACCATATCACATTTTTTTTTACTTTTCTTGACCATGTAGTCTACTAAAACTCACATGCCTTTTTCTATATAAATTGCTTTCAAACAACCCCTCCTCCAACCTGTGCCTGTACAATGGATTTTTTTCCCCACTCAATTGCAGAATATTATGGTTATCTGCATTAAATTGCCTTGTTAGATTTGGTCCATAGGTCTATCCCACTAAGATCTTTTGGTAGTCTAATTTTGTCATCCAAAATTCTACCTAGCCCTCATAGCTTCATACTATACACAGATAATGATAAATGTCTTTTTATTTCTTCATCTAAGTCCCAGAATACTTAACCCTTTCATCCCCAGAATGGACCCTCTCAGGGATAATAACAACAACAATACATTTATATAACACTGTTGCTTTTCCTTCCTTCCAAAAGATGACCAGTCTTGACTTGCAAATGAATTAGATTTAAGTGATTCAAGTGAAGCAGAGCTATAGTTGGCAGCCTCACTCTCTGCTCCAGAGTCATCAGAGTCCAGTGGCAAGACAAAAGTCAAGGTGACTGGTGATGACTCAGTAGGTGAATTTGGCCTTTCTAAATTAAAGTCTTTCCCAGGTCTCAGTTTGTCCAAGGCAACATCTATTCAATGACTAAGGACTAGATAAGAATTGACACAAAAGATGGTATAGTTTACCATCACAAAAGGATCAATTTGGAAGGGGAGGGCCCTCAAAGGTTCTAGCCAGAACAGAAATAATTGTTATTTACATTATTCTAAGGTAGGCTGATTTCTGGAAAGCAAACACTAAAAATATTTATTATGGAAAAAAATCAAAAGGGGGGGTGCATTCTTTTCAATTCAAATAAAGATTTAAAAAGTAATTTTTTATCCTCAATATTGCCTTCACCAGTTTTGTATGCAATATATATGTGTGCTTATTCTCTCTCTCTCTCTCTCTCTCTCTCTCTCTCTCTCTCTCTCTCTCTCTCTCTCTCTTTCTCTCTCTCAGAGTGGGACTACAGTCTGCATTCAAGTTTTTACAAGCCAGATTTGGGAGAGGAAGGAGCAAAGAAGGTTGAGACTAAGGCCTATATTTGAACCATATTTATATTAGTATGTCACTTACTGATTACCATTCTTTTCTCCTGATCTGTCAATCAATTCTAAACCCACCCACTTATTCATGTTGTTCACAAAATATTATAAAAGACCAACAACTTGATAAAATCCAGAAATACCCTGTATAAGACATTTCCTTTTTCTACCAGGTAAGTAATTCTGTCAAAAACGTAGTTTGATATGTGTTGTTCTTTAAAAACTATTGATATCGTTGGGTTTTGTGACACCTTCATTTACATAATATGCATTCATGCATATGTGTGTATAGAGAGACAGACAGATAGATAGAGAGATGGCTAGCCAGAGAGCTTTCCCTCATGACAAAATATGAGAGAAAAAAAAACAGTTCAGCAAAATTAAACCAATATATCAGCTACATCTCACAGCATATGTACTTTCTAGACCCACAGCATGTACCCACACTTCTGCAAAGAAGTGAGAGAGGTGAATTTCTCAAGTCTTAATTTTTATTCTCTTTTTTCTATTTTTATTATTGTAGTTGCGTAGTGTTTTCCTTGTTTTGCTCACTTCACTTTACATCAATTCCTGTCTTACCAATCTTCCTTCCTTATATCTATCCTTGCATTCTTTATATACATTCCTTTTGACACAGTAACAATCCATTATATTTGAGTATCAGAGTTTGTTTAATCACCCAATTGCTTTGCATTTACTTTGTTTCCACTTACTTGAGATATTTCTTATTCATAATAAAGCCATGAGGATATTAAGTGATATACCTTTCCCTTTGCCAATGCTCAGAGAAAAAACCCAATACTGTGCTAAACGGTATGAAAGTTACAAGAAAAACAGAATACAGGGTCTTTGCTTACAAGGACTAAACAAATCCAAAATCATCATGTGACAGTGGAAGACTGCTCATGATCATGTATAAGAAAAAGTATCCCAATCCTAAATGCAAAAATATGAAACTTACGAGGAGTTTCTAAAAAGAATCAGATAGAACAGCAATACATTATGAAAGCAGTAGACTTTATGTGGCTCAGAGTGGCCTCTTTTTGTATTAGCATAGCCAGTAATAATCTTTTTTTTTTTTAAATGCTAGCTATTAATTTTGTTTGTTTGTTTGTTATTTTGCAGGGCAATGGGGGCCAATAATGTGAAGTGTCTAAATGACTGTGTACCTGCAAGGGTAATGAGGGTTAAGTGACTTGCCCAGGGTCACACAGCTAGTAAGTTTCAAGTGTCTGAGGCCGGATTCGAACTCAGGTCCTCCTCAATCCAAGGCCAGTGCCCCATACACTGTGCCATCCAGCTGCCCCCAGCTAGCTATTAATTTTTAAAATAAATTTATTGTTTAACATTCTTTTTAAAATATTTCAGTTTTAAATTCTCTCTCCACCCAGCCCCTCCCCTCCATTTAGAAGGTAATATGATATCAATTATACATAAGAAATCACATAAAACATTTCCATATTAGCTGTGTTGCCAAAAGAAAAAAAGGAATTCTTTCTATCTCTTATTGCTGGACTTTGTTGATAATATAAAGGATTTCTGGTGATTATATATGGTTTTATTTTATATCCTGCAACTTTGCTAAAGTTGTTCATTGTCTCAAATTAGTTTTTTAAGTGATTCTCTAGGATTCTCTAAAGAGCGATAGTTTTGTTTCCTCATTACATATTCTTATTCCGCTAATTTCTTTTTCTTGTCCTATTACTATCACTACCATTTCTAGTCAATAATAATCTCTTAATCCAGTTATTGAGTTTGATCTTCATAATGAACCTAGGAGATGGTTAGGACAGTTATTCAATCAATCAACAAGCATTCATTAAGCACACATTTTAAAACAGTTGAAACTGGAACCTAGAGAGATCATAGGACTTCTCCAGAGTCACATAGCTATTAAGTAACAAAGCCAGAAGAAACTAGAATTTAAATCTCTTGAATCCTAGCCATCCCAGGCTTCTTTCCATTTCTAATCCTTTATAATATTTATAAAGCATCTTTACTTCCCAGAAATCCTATGAAGATGACCAAGCAGATAAACTGAAGCTCAGAAAAATTAAGGGATTTGACTCAGAATTTGAACCCAGGTCTCTGAACTGACCCCAATGCTCTTTCCATTTTATTATACTGCCTCTCTTGTCTGTTTCCCAAATAAAGAGAAACTGGAATCCTATTGCTTCATCTAGTGGGGAAAACATATGAGCATATATGTTTATTCCTTTAAAAACAGTTCATTTTAAAGTCTGGAGTGGTGAAAACCTTAGAGTTGTTGATAAACTACCAAAGCAGAGCTAGGGTGGCCTCAGCAGAGCTAAACAAATGGAGATGTGGGAGACAGGAGTTGATATTACATCACTGGTTGTAGCATGCCTCCACCCTACATTCCTTTTAAGGGCCTTGTTGTGAAATTTATGGGGGTGGGGATGTTACGTCAACCATCAAGCATTTAATGTGAAATGCAATCTTAAATAATCAGTTACAAAGTTGGAAGGGACCAAGGAGACCATTATCTGATCCAACCTATACCTCGACAATATACCAATCAAGTTGTCATCCAATCTCTGATTGAAGATTTTCAGCGATGGGGAATCTGCTGTCTCCTGAGGCAGACACTTCCATTTGTAGACATCAAGTCTAACTCTTTGCCCCTGCAATATATTGTACCTAGTTTTCTCCTCTTATCCCAAGCAGAAAAAGTCCAATCTATCCACTCCTATAACTAAAGACAACTACCCAATAAACCAACCAATCAACAAATTGCAATGTATTTGTGAATCTTCTCCTAATGTGCCCTCCTTCCTTTCATGATATCCTAATTTTCTGATCACATTAATAACATAACTACCTGTTTAATAGTAGAAGCACAGGAAATGGCTTAATTAGCATTAGTCTTCTTATAAGGGTTTTTATAGTCCAACTGAAGTGCAAAGTTCTATGAGACCTCTCCTGGTATGCATTTGCTTTAAAATTGGGGGTAGGGCATGCAGAGTGGGAAAAAGAAGCATAAAAATTGGGGAGCAATTATGAACAAAAGGATTTCTAGAATTCGGTAAAAAGTACAAGCTGTTTCTATAACAGACTATAAAGTATTTACTAAGGCTTACAAACTGTCAGGCACAAGTGCTAGAGATACAAGCAAGTGAGCTAATCCCTGCCTTCAAGGAACCTATATTTTAATAGATGAAGACAACACATAAAGAGAAGTTCGAAATAGATGAGGATTACCCACTCTGGAGTGGAGGTCCAGTTTGGCAAGATGAAGCAAGAGATCATTTCTCAAAGCCAAGGGTGGTTCCAGGGGCAGAATTGAAGGTTACTGTGTGTAGGAAGGAGGTAGGAATGATTGCTGGAGTGGAGGGAGCATGGTTTGGAACTGGGATCAGTTCAGGATGAAAAATATATTTTTAGATTTCTAAAATGTATTTAAAGTGCAATGTGGAATAGTGGGTAGAGAACTAGCCTCAGGGTCAGGAAGACCTGAGTCCAGAGTCTGACATATTGTAGCTCTGTGATCCTGAGCAGGTCACTTAACAACTTGGTTTCCCAGAAAACAATGTAAGATGAAAAATTGTAAAGAAAGCAAGTGCCAATCTGCCTTGGTAGATTGTTTCTTCATAAGGCATTCCTTATACTAATGAAATCACAGCTTGGCTCTCCCTGCTCCAACCCAAAAAGATATATTTTATTATATCATATAAATACTATATCTATAATACTCCCTACATCTTCTAGGAGAGTAATACTGTCCAAAAGTGGAGTAAGGCACATGGAGTGAAGTTATTCTGGAATGACCTGTACTTAAATCAGTCATTCTGGATCTTTGGGATTACTGCTTCCCTCTTTCACCAGTCAATTCTTCAGTTACCTGTTTTTAGAAATTTCCCAGTTATCAGAGCCAAGCTTACTAGTCTATAATTTGCAGACTATATTCTCTTCTTTTTTTGAAAATTGGCACAACATTTGCCCTTCTCTAATTGTGTGGTACCTCTCCCATTCTTTATGATCTTTCAGGAATTACTGTCGGTAGTAGCCAATCGATCATATCTGCCACTTCTCTCAGGGCCTGAGAATATGGTTCATTTGAACCAAGTGACATGAATTTATCAAGGGCCACTAGGTACTCTCTTACTGCCTTCTTATTTGATTTGGGTCTCAACTCTCTTAGCCATTTAAATTAATTTTTATTGATGTCTTGATTTTATACTTCCCATTTCCCTCCCACTCCTCACTTTCCAGAGAGTTATCCCTTATATCTGTGAGCTATTTTTCTTCTATTATTTCTAATGCAAAGGTCTCCCTGACAGAGAAAATAAAAGCAAAATAAGAATTAATTGCTTTCTCTTTGTTGTCACTTATCACTGTCCCATCTATCCTAAGAAAATATCCTATCCTTTCTTTGGTCCTGCCTTTTCTCACAATAAAAGATTTAGAAAGAAAAGTCTGACACCTTTTTCTCATCCTCTGTTTCTTTACCAGACAGCTTATTCAGAACTTTAGCACTCCTAACGTTATTATATAGGAATTGTCACACTCATCTATTCATCCTCTATTACCTAACCTTGTTTCCATTTTTTGCACATATCTTTATAAAATGTAAATTTGTTGGTGAACCCCTGTGGATCTACATTGTACTCTAGACAAATCCCACTTTTCCTTTGCATCTTCAGAATTTAATTCTTGAGCATGCCATCTTTCCTGATATGATTTCCCTTACAGAATTTTGATTTATAGGATCCTACCTATCCTACCTCTAAATTCTTTGAAATCTAGGGTGCATGTCCAGATTTCCTTTCCTCTATCACAGTCTCTAGGAAGCAGTGGTCACATTCTAGGGTTCCAACCATATCTAGCAACAAACTTCTCCTAGCCTATTCTAATTCCTTTAATTCCCTTTTATTCTCTTATTGCTGAAGCTAACATTTCTAGTACAATATTAAATAATAGAGGGGATAATGGACACCCCTGTTTCACCCCTGATCTTACTGGCAATGCCCCTAACTTATCCCCATTACATATAATGTTTGTTGATGGTTTTAGGTAGATACTGCTTATTATTTTAAGGAAAGCTCCACCTATTCCTATGCTCTCTAGTATTTGTAACAGGAATGAGTGTTGCATTTTGTCGAATGCTTTCTCTGAATCTATTGCGATAATCATATGATTTTGGTTAGTTTTGTTATTTATGTGGTTGATTATGTTGATAGTTTTCCTAATGTTAAACCAGGCTTGCATTCCTGGTAGAAATCCCACCTGGTCATAGTGCATTATCCTGGTGATCACTTGCTGTAATCTTCTTGCTAATATTTTATTTAAAATATTTGTTTCAATATTCATTAGCGAGATTGGTCTATAATTTTCTTTCTCTGTTTTGACTCTGCCTGGTTTAGGTATCAACACCATATTTGTGTCATAAAAGAAATTTGGTAAAACTCCTTCTTCACCTATTTTTCCATATAATTGGAATTAATTGTTCTTTAAATGTTTGGTAGAATTCACTTGCAAACCCATTTGGCCCTGGAGATTTTTTCTTAGGGAGTTCATTGATGGCTTATTCAATTTCTTTTTCTAAAATGGGCTTAAGGATTTTATTTCCTCTTCAGTTAACCTGGGCAATTTGTGTTTTTGAAATATTTATCCATTTCATTCATTTATTTATTCATTTATTCATCTATGTATCTATTTATTTGTTTGTTTGTTTGTTTATTGGTGAGGCAATTGGGGTTAAGTGACTTGCCCAGGGTCACACAGCTAGTAAGTGTTAAGTGTCTGAGGTCAAAATTGAACTCAGGTCCTCCTGACTCCAGGGCCAGTGCTCTAACCACTGTGCCACCTAGCTGCCCCAATCCATTTCATTTAGATTGTCAAATTTATTGTCATACAGTTGGGCAAAATAGCTCCTAATTATTACTTTAATTTCCACTTCATTGGTGGTGAATTCGCCCTTTTCATTTTTGATGCTGGTAATTTGGTTTTCTTCTTTCTTTTTTTAAATCAAATTAACCAAAGGTTTATCTATTATAAACTTCTCTCAGAATAAGATTTTCCCTTGTTGCTTCCTCCAACATGTGTCATGAAATTATTGCTATAGCAACTTGAAAAGTTATTCATTGCTTTGCTTTTTAGCAGTGAGAAAGAATTCCAGAAGATATTTAGCTATCTGAGGTCCCCCATTACTACTATATCATGACAGTCTACCAGATTTGTGATGTTTCCTAAACTCTATCTCTTTCCTTTTTCTGTTTGGGTGATTTTCACAGGTAGTTGTAGAGGCAGGATTGGAGTTTATAGGAAGGACAGGGGATGGATTTATAGACTCAGGAATAAAAATGTATTCTGATTATTACAATGTTGTTATAATGACATTATAGTTCATAACATCACAAAATAATGGCTCAGAATTGGATAATACTTTTAGCTTTACAAAACTTTTTCTTCATAACAAACTTTTAAGGTTAAATATGAGTATGAATTGCTTTTTTGCCATTCTCACAAAGGCACTGACACAGAAGCCTTAAGGCACCCAGTTTTACCTATCTGCTGACTGGACTATTTACCCAGTATCCCCAAAGTTCTTGTAGTCTTGCCCCTGGCCTTGAACTTAAAAAAACTTCTGGAAAAAAGATTGAGGAGAAACCATTGTGAATAGCTACAGGAAAAACTCTGAGCTGAGAGAAATTGTGCCAGTTTTGGTAGAATGATGGTCAGAGAAGGGGGTGATAGAAGCATTTAAAACATGATCTATGGACTATACTGGAACTATATGGCCGTCCAAGTAATTAGAATGAGATGGTGACCCTCTTCTCCATCCTTTCTCCTTCTAGAGATAAGGTAAGAGTCCCTCTTTCAGTCATTTACCTTATTTCTTATTATCTTCCCCTACCTACTTCTATCATCATCGAGAGTTTCAATTTCTCCATTTAATTTTTTACCAATTTTATAATAGTAATTTGTTGGCTAACAAATTCAAATTGTTTGCTGTAGATACCAAATTTTAAAGAGTGATACTGGGGTGGATGATATACCAATAAACCTTCTTAAAGGGGCAGGAAAATGTAATGTCTTTCAGGATAGTAATAACTAATATTCTATCAAGAGTGTTTAACCTTTTTTTTGTTACAAGAACTCCTTTGGTATTCGGGTGAAGTCTATGGATTAATTATAAGAATAATTTTTTTCTTCTTTTTTTTAATTAATAAAGTATTTTATTTTTTTTCTGTTACATGTAAAGATAGTTCTCAACCTTTGTTTATACAAACTTTACAATTTCAGATTTTTCTCCCTTCCTCCCCTCCCTCCCCCCTCCCCTAGACAGCAGGTAATCTGATATAGGTTTTATATATATATATATAATACTTTGTATTATGTTTCTTGACTTCTCAATGGGTGTGGAAAGGGTGGAGGGAAGGAGAGAATTTGGAACTGAAAATAGAAATTAAATTTTAAAATAAACTCATCTAAAACTATTATATTAATATCTATTAATTTTTTTTTTGGTGAGGCAATTGGGGTTAAGTGACTTGCCCAGGGTCACACAGCTAGTAAATGTCAAGTGTCTGAGGCCAGATTTGAACTCAGGTCCTCCTGACTTCAAGGCCAGTACTCTATCCACTGTACCACGTAGCTGCCCCAATATCTATTAATTTTTAAAATAATAAACATTTTTATTTATAGTTTTGAGTTCTCAATTTTATCCCTCCTTCCCTTCCTCCCCTCCCTCCTCCCTGAGGTGGTAAGCAATTAGATGTGGGTTATATATGTGCAATTACATAAAATATTACCATTTTAGTCATTTTGTACAATAAAACTTGAATAAAAGAAAAAAAAATGAAAGAAAGTGAAAACAGTATGCTTCAGTCTGTGTTCAATCAGTATCAGTTCTTTCCTTGAAGGCGGATAGTATGTTTCATCAATATACCTATTAAAACTTTTTTGGGGGTGGGGCAATGAGGGTCAAGTGACTCGCCCAGGGTCATACAGCTAGTTAAGTGTCAAGTGTCTGAAGCCAGATTTGAACTCAGTTCCTCCTGAATCCAGGGCTGGTGCTTTTTGCACTGTGCCACCTAGCTGCCCCCTACCTATTAAATTTTAATCTTGTTCTATTCAGTCCAGTGGCCTACAGGGAATAGCAAACTATCACCCATGGGCCTGCTTTTGTATAGCCCACAAGCTTAGAATCGTTTATACATTTTAAAATGTGATTTATCAAGATGTTTTTGAACCTTTATTCTGTCTTCCAATGCAATAACTATTCCTCAGTCTTGTATGCTCTGCAAATGTATCATTTATGTCTTGATCTCAGTTACTAATAAAAATGGTGAACAGCATAGGACCTAGCACAGATCCCTGGGACACATTACTGTTGACCTGCTTTGAAGTTGACATCTTCCCCATTAAAATATAACTTCCTTAGGAGTAGAGTTTGGTTCATTCTTTGCATTAGTATCCCCAGAGCCTAGGGCATTACTTGGCACATAGTTGGTACTCAATAAATGTTTAGTGATTAAGTGATTACTTTGATCATTCATTGATTAAAATTGTTAATGATTGTTCCTTAGGTCCAATCATTCAATGAATTCCAACAATCCATCCTCACACACACATACAATTATAAGATCAGCCACATCTCTCCATATATTCCATAGAAATAGCATTTCATGATGGCAAAGATCAATCAAAATAATGTTTGTTCTCTGAAAAGCCTATACTAGCTCCACCCACCCACCCTCAGGTTCTCTTGTTAGTGGATAATTCGCTATATCTCACTTACAGAAATTGGTGGCTTGGGGCATTTATAAACAATAATTAACTCCATGAGACCTATTTACAAGGTACTTTTCTTCCTATTTTATTGACTTTGGGTTCTCAGAATTACTATGTGTTCTCTATTGGTTTTTTCTACAATTGCAGATATAACTTCATTGCACAAATGCCTGCTATCTCCTCAGGCCTAGTATTATTCATGGGCAGGAAAAGTGTTATAAAATCAGTGAACTGTGGAAAGTCAACCAGTCCCCCCCAAAATGTCTTTCATGCTTCTTCATTAATACCTATGATCTCTTTACCAAGAAACATAGCAACCAAAATTCACAATTAAGTATAAAGAGCTAAAGCCAGAGCATATCCTGATTGACATTCAATAAGGACTGACATTCGATGACTTTGTGGTATGGTGGAAGATCTGCTGGACCAAAATCCAAAGAATCTAGGCTTGAGCTTTGTAGCAGCTGGCATTAGCTGTGTGCCCTAGGAAAGTAACTTTGCTGTTGTTTGGTTGTTTTTCAGTCATGTGCAACTCTTCATGATTCCATTTGAGGTTTTCTTGGCAAAGATACTGGTGTGGTTTGGAGTGGGGATATATCCTCCCCATTTCCTTTTCCAGTTCATTTTATAGTTGAGGAAACTGAGGCAAACAGGGTTAAATGACTTGCCCAGAGTCACATATCTAGTAAGTGTCTGAGGCCAGATTTGAACTTGGGAAGATATACTGTACCTCTATAAGTTTCCATTTCTTCATCTGTAAAATGGGAAATCATTATACTTGCCCTACCTAAGCCTTGTAAAACTCTGTAGAAATGTATTACTATTATTAGGTTGGGAGCACCAAAGGCAAACTTTAGAGTTTTTCAATCAAGCAAGGGCAACTCTGTTCTTCAGTCTTTACCTGGTTTCCTACAGAAATAGGTTTCATTTGAGTAAACTACTCTCCAGAAGTACCAGGCTCTTCTTCACATAGATATGCATGGTATTTGAGTTTCCATACCCAGAGGAAAAGTCCTTGAATACTCTCTAAGTTCCTTCTGATGGCAAAACACCAATTTAATTATATAAATTTTCAGTCAGGAAATGAGAACATTCCGTAGGAGGTTAATGGGAGGCCCCATGAAAGAGCATGTTCATCATTGGACACCATAATTGGATTGCAGTTTTTGTATCAGTATTGAATTTTGACCTCAGGAAATAACAAGTTAGTCCTATTATTTATGACTTTATTGAATTTTTTCAATATGGTTGATGCTCCATTCAGAATAAACAGAAAAATGTTATTTTCTTTTTCTTTAAGAAAAATATTCTTGGGCCACAACCACAAGTAGCAAATAGTTCTGAATTTGTTTTGTCCAGCTAGTTGGTATAGTGGAAAGAGTGTTGGTCTTGGAATCAGAAAGACCTGAGTTCAAATCCAGCCTCAGACACTTACCAGCTGTATGATCTTGGACAAGTTATTTAACCTTATTATTAACAAGTTATTTGCCTCAGTATCCTCAACCATAAAATTGGGATAATAATAGCACCTATCTCCCAAAGTTTTTGTGAGGATAGAATAAAAATACTTGTAAAGCACCTAGCACATAAGTACTATATAAATTCTAGTTGTTATTATTATTGCTATTATTAACAACCAAGGATAAATATCTGTATATACTAAGGTCATCAAGCCTCTGCCCTAGAAGATGGAGTTCAGAAACAGAAGGTAGGACATATGATAAAATATGGCAAATAGAGAGGCAAACTTCAGCCCTTTGTAAGGAAAGATTTCCTAAGAAAAAGTGGTACTCACAATGAAATGAACTGCTTCAGGAGGTAGTGAGGTCCCAGTCAGTTGAGGTTTTCAAGGGAAAGGCCACCTATCAGAGATAGTATAATAAGCATTTATGCTTCAGACAAAGGTTGGACTAGATGTGTAGGATTTTTGGTAGCTCTGAGAGTCTCTCTATGGTTCTTAGATGATATGACCAAGGTATGTTATAGTAGAAAGAGTACAATGGATTTAGAGTTGAGACCTAAGTTCAAGTCTCATCTCCAACACCTACTGGCCAGTAAGACCATGGACAAGTCAGGTGGCCTCAGTTTTTACATCTCTAAAATGGGGAGGGGATGAGAGTAATATCCTAAGTCTCCTCCACCATGCAAATTAGGCTAGTGTTCACTTAAAAAGTTATCCAAACTGTCCTCCAAATTGGATTTGCTTAGGACAAAACAACCAGGATATGAAGAGCTGAGACTTCTAGCAGCCTGTGACAACAGACTTGCAGCTTGAACTATACCAGAATACTGTACTCTACTGAATCAATGCTTTGTCCAGAATGAACATCCTTTCCCTGCTCTGTATGTTCTGCCCTTGTTATAGTTAAGTAAACCTCCTGTATTTTAATTGCTAGATGAATTATGAGTGCCTCATTTGGTTCCAGTTTGGACTTAAACTCCCAGGCCCAACTAGGATAATAAAATTTGCACTACTAACCTCAAAGATATGTGATGAGAATATTTGGTGAATCCTGAAGTGCTATTTAAATGTGAGTTATTATCATAATTATTGTTACATGAGAGTAAAACATGAGACCAATTTGGTCAAACCAGTAGCTTAGGCTCCTACAGAAAAAACAAACAAACTCCAAGATAATTTACTAAAGCTGGGGTTGAATTATACATATACTCCTAGTATTATATAGACATCACTACTACCCTCCTATGCAGACTCAGCAAAATCTTTGCCCACTCAGGAAGATGAGAAATAAAATATCCCTCCTTACAGTAGTTAATATAAGGGCTTCCAATTGAAAGTAGCAATGTTTTCACATGAACTTTGCTTGTATATATAAAATAGGAAGCAAAATTCTGAGGTTGACTAGAAGGAGGTGTCTTGAAAGAGGTGACATTTGGGTAATGATTCAAAGAATAGAAATATTTTCAACATAGTTCACATGAAGGAAACAAGAAAAGAGCTTATGGAGGAGAGTAGAAGAGGGGGAAGGAGTTGGGGAGTGAATGAACCTTAATATCATCAGAACTGGCTCAAAGAAGGACTAACATACATACTCAAGTAGGTATAGTAATATATTTTTGCCCTGAGGGAGGGGAGGGAGAAATGAGGGGGGGGGAGAAGGGAAGGAGGAAAGGGCAGATTGGGGGAGAGAGCAGTAAAAAGCAAAACACTTTCAAGGAAGATGAAGATGTTCTGCATTACTGTACCAGTATGGCATATTGAATTGCTTGATCTCATAGGGAGGGTTGAGGAGGGAGGGAGGAAGAAACATTTAGAAAACAGAATTAGCTCAGGGACCCTGATCTCATTGGAGTGGGCTCATGGAGGGAATAGATTTCATACCCAATTGGGAGGAGTAATCTATTTAACCCTGCAGGAAAGTAGGAGGAGAAGAGGATAAGGAAGGAAGGGTGAAAAAAGGGAGTGCAAAGTGAGAGGATGGATAGTCACAAGTAAAACATTTTTGAGGAGGAATAGGTAAAAAGAAGACAGAGTAAATGTCATGGGAAGGGAGTGGGATGGAGAGAAATAGTTATGATGATTGATTATAATGGCAAAACAAATGGTACCTACTTTGCTGGGCTTTTATGGAGAAAATTCTCTGTCAAGCTTATGGTACTATATACAGGTTATAATGAACAGGATACTATCAGAAAAACCTGGAAAGACCTACATGAACTGAAGCCGAGTGAAATGTACTGTATACAAAATAACAGCAATAGTGGGGAATGATCTGCTGGGAAGCATGTGGTTATTTTCAGCAAGGCAATGATCCAATATAACCCTGAAGGACTTATGAAGATTGCAGCTCATTTGCAGAGAAAGAACTGATAGTTTCTGAAAACAGATGGAAACATTTAAAATTTTTTTTCTTTTCTTCTTTGACAATTCCTTAATCTGATGTTTTGGGTTTTTTTACTGTTTTCTCTCACAACTAGCTAATATGTGAATTTTTCCATGACTACTCATGTATAACTTATTTTGAATTGCTTGAGTTCTTGTGGGTGGGGGTGGGAATGGAGCAGGGAAGAGAAATTGGAACACAAAGTTTTTTAAAAATTGATGTTAAAATTTTGTTTTTACATATATTTTGGAAAATAAAATTCTATTCAGAAGTAAGAAAAATATTTTCAACAGAGAAGATAGAGAAGTCCAAGCATAGAGAACATAGGCAAAACCACAGGGGGAGGAAAGTTCAGCATACTTACTATAAGTAATCCACTTTGGCTAGATGGTTGAGTGTGTAGATGTATAATTGGAAATAAAGGGTGATGTTAGATTGGGGAGGACCTTCCAAAGACTAGTCTGCGGATTATCTGTCTGTGGAGAACAAGCCAAGGCATTCAAACTTTACCCACTGGGCAACTGAAGCCATTGCAGGATTTTCAGAAGAGGTGATAGAACCAACTCTAAGCATTTTTTATGTTTAGATAAGTCCTCTTTTTGAGTTTATTTTCCCTATCTTTGTAAATCATCACCTTTCAAATACCAAGGGTCATAGTTCTCTGATACATACCTGTTTATAGTATTTCCCTACCTTTTCCCATACTGCTTTAATCCTAGCCTAAATGTGAAGTTCTTAACTACCATAGTTTTAGAAATGTCAGCTATTCCCCCAGTTTTCTTTGTGGTGAGAGATTAAGATTTTCCCTAAGATCTTTCTCATGTTGCTCCTGCCTTCTCCTCTATATTTCCTATGTGTCTCCTTTCTTTAAAAAAAAATTAATTTTTTCCAATTACATGTAAATTGTTTTTTAAGATTTGAGTTCCAAATTTTCTCACTCCCTCTTTTATCTCCCCCCTCAATGAGAAGACAAGCAATTTGATATAGATTATATAGCTCATGACCTTTCTTTAAACACACACACACACACACACACACACACACACACACACACACACACACACACACAAAGGTATATTGCTTTTGGCATTGATTGGCCCATCTATTTCTTTGGTGAAGCCCTTTTAAGTCTCAGCAATGGACCCAAATATCCTCTTATAGACACACCCTAGTTTGTCCATGTCCATTGTGAGAGGTGATCCCCAGAATTAAAGACAGTGCTCCAGATGGGTGACTTAGGGTGTGGTATATTGTAGCATTTACCACCACTATAACCCCATTCTGGAAACAATACTCTTTTTTTTTTATTTAAACATTTTTATTTATTTATTTATTTATTTTTAGTGAGTCAATTGGGGTTAAGTGACTTGTCCAGGGTCACACAGCTAGTAAGTGTTAAGTGTCTGAGGCTGGATTTGAACTCAGGTACTCCTGACTCCAGGGCTGGTGCTCTATACTCTGCACCACCTAGCTGCCTCTAGTACTCTTTCTTAATACAACCAATAGTTAGCTGGCTCTCCAATAGATAAAGTCTCATGGGATATGAATAGGCAGTTCTCAAAGGAAGAACTCCATGCTATCAAAAAGAATAGAAAGAAAATTCTCCAAATCACTGATAATAAGAGAATGCAAATTAAAATTATTCCTTTGCTTCTACCTCATACACATAAAATTGGCAAACTATATTACACATATATTCCTGGTGTTATATAGATACCACTACCACCCTCTTACATAGACTCAGCAAAAACCAAAAATGGTCATTGATAGAGAGGCTGAAGAAAAATAGGTACACTAATGGATTGTTGATGGAACTGTGAATTGGTCTAGCCATTCTGAAAAGCAATTTAGAATTGTGTCAAATAAGTCACTAAAATGTGCATACCCTTTAACCTAACAATAAAATAACTAGGTTTTACCCCAAAGGAAATCAAAGAAAGAGCAAAAGGATCTTTTTGTACAAAAATATTTCTAGCAATTCTTTTCATTGTCATAAAGAACTGGAAAATTAAAGGAGTGCCAATCAATTGGGGAATGACCAAACAAATTTTAGTATATTTAGAATGTAATTGTCTAATATGTAATTATTATTGGGCTATAAGAAATGATGAAGGGGAAGATATAAGAGAAACATGGAAAGCCTGACCCTACTCTATGAGACCCAGGTCTTTTACATTTCCCACCACCATTCTCAAGGTTCTCTAATACATTAATTTCTCCTGACACTGACTGAAGCCCCCACTGATTTTGTTCCCTCTTTTTTAGATCCCATCACTAAAATTCCTGTTCCATTTAACTACATGCAACATGAAATCCATTTTTACAAAGGTATTACAAAGCAATCTCTTCAACATATTGGGGCACAATCCCCCACTCCCCTACCACCTTGGTCTCTGGGGAGGGGAGGGAGATTAGGCTCTCAATTCCTACATGGCATCCTGAACCCTTCCTCCTCAAAGCTCAAGCTCCCAGGTTGGATACTCTGCTTCTGGCAACTATAATTGAAAAAGACAAATGAAACAAGGGAAAAACCCCAAGACTATTTCTTAGGACTACATTGCCTAAAGGGGGTGGGAGATGGCCTCCTTAAGCCCTCTCCCCTTACTATATAATATCACTAGCTATGAAATAGTCCTCTACCCCTAGATTTAAATGCCAGAAAGAGAAATACTACAGTCAGGTAAATTTAAAGATTCACAGTTTTGGCTATAGTCAGTGGAAAAAGACTGCTCCCAGTCACCTGGAAAGCCAACACAGAATGTCCAGCCATGAAGGATGTAAGGACATGACTCCCTCTATATCTTTGTGTTCATTCTTTCCCAAACTTAGGTAGAGTATTGCAAGGTTGATGTGTTCAAGTAATAGCTTTGTGAGACTGGAGTTGATAGTAGAGTCCACAAGAGATGGTAGCAGTAGCCACCAGGATCAGGTGACTAATTTGCAACCTTGAGATGGATGTGCTGAGGCAATGTGCTGAGAATATTGGAAGGTCTGAAGAGATTTCAAGGTGGCAGCTGAGGAACCTAGCCCAGAAACAGCCAAGTCCATTGAGGAGCCAGGACAGCATCTGAGCAACCTGTTTGACTCAACTCAGAAGCAGATTTACTGGTACAGCTGACAAAGCATCCTACAAGAAGTACACACAGCTGATCTGCCTGTCTAGCAGAGATCCTGTGTCCTGTGAGGAGTCAGTCCAGATGAGCAGCAAAGCAACTCATCCTTCACTGATGCCAAGCCTTACAGTGGACTTCATGAGTACTCTACTGACATGAGATGAGAGGTACTTCTTAGGTAGATATATTCTTTCATGCATGCCTCACTACTATTATACTTTTTTTTTTTTTTTTAGTGAGGCAATTGGGGTTAAGTGACTTGCCCAGGGTCACACAGCTAGTAAGTGTTAAGTGTCTGAGGCCGGATTTGAACTCAGGTATTCCTGACTCCAGGGCCGGTGCTCTATCCACTGCGCCACCTAGCTGCCCTATACTTTATTTTTGAACCCACTTTCCCCAAGAACCTCATATGTAAAAAGGGAGTCCACCCCTGGTTTGGGGGAAAGTGTTTTGTGCCAGCTGTCCTTGCGGTGCATTCACAGCAAATCCCTTTTATAAAGGATAATGGAATTTAGCTGATTGTTGATGGATCACATATTGGTGGGAGCTTAGAAGGAACAGTATTGTAAATTCTAGCCCTTCAGGATTATTCCTATTGTCCTGAGGGTTATAGTTAGCTGCTTTCTGTGGACCCCAACCTGTGAGTGGGGGAATTGAATAAGGAGGGGATGTGTTATATCTATAAACTATGGGCTACTGAGCTTGACTTTCATTTCTGGTGAAATTCTAGAACATGTAATTAAGGGGTTGTACTATAAACAACTACAAAAGGAAATTATGCCCACAAAACATTAGCATAACTTCAGAAAGAAGAAACCAACCTCATTTCATTTTGTCCAACTAACCTCATTTATTTTTTTTACAGAGCACTTCAATTATAGATCTAGAGAATTCTATAGGACATCTAGATTTCAGCAAAATATTTTACAAATTCTACCATCTTATTTGTGTAGACAAGATAAAAAGATGTGGACTAAATGATAGTATATTTTAAGTGAATTTAGCACTGGTTGAATAACTAAACTCAGAGTAGTGATTAATGAGTTCATGTCAACCTCTTGGTTCATCTCTGGTGTGATGCCCCAGACTTCTGTTTGTCCTTCTTTTCTTTTACATATTTGTCTCATTTTTTCTGAAATTAATAAATATTGACTTTTGAAGCCATATGTCCCTATGGGCAATTAACAATATAAATAATCCTATCTTGGAAGTATCATTTGTGTCTCTGTGAATTATTGAAATGGATTGAAGTCACCTAGTCTGACAAGCCTGTGGAGGTTCTCAAATTGAATACATGTTCTTGGAAAAGCAGGACTCTATATTGGTAATGCCTGGTCAACAAATACAGTTATCCCTTCCACACTTCAGGCAGGTACAATGCCCCTGCAATCTGGAAAATCCACAGTAAAATTTTTTGTTCCTCCCTTCATACCAAAGAAGAAATCTGAATTACACAGTAGTAAATGACTATATTAATCTAATGTTTCATGAATGCAAAGACCAAAGCTTTAGGAACAAGAACTCACTATTCGACAAAAACTACTGGGGAAACTGGAGAGCAGTTTGGCAGGAACTAGGTATAGACCAATATCTCACCATAAATCCAGATGTGGTCAAATGGGTACTTGATTTAGACATAAAAGGTGATGCCATAAGTAAATCAAGAGAGCATGGAATAGTTTAACTGTCAGATCTATAGATAAGGGAAGAATTCATGACCAAACAAGAGCTAGAAAGAATCACAAGATGAAAAATAGATAATTTTGATTACATTAAATTAAAAAGGTCTTGCTCAAACAAAACCAATGCAGCTGAAATTAGAAGGAAAGTAGAAAACTGGGTGGAGAGAGAGATTTTTTTTTTACAGCAAGTGTCTGATAAGGGCTTTATTTTCCAATAAATTTATAAGACTATTAGTCATTCCCTAATTGATAAATGCTCAAAGGATATGAACAGGCAGTTTTCAAATGAAGAAATCAAAGCTATCTATAGTCATATGAAAAATCCCTGCTTATTAGAGAATTAAAAAAGAAAACAACTCTGAGATAGCACCTCATATCTATCAGATTAGCTAATAAGACAGAAAAGGAAAATGTCAAATGTTGGAGGGGATGTTGGAAAATTGTGACACTAATGCACTATTGGTGGAGTTATGAACTGCTGTAACTATTCTGGAGAGCAATTTGAAACTATGCCCAAAAGCTATAAAACCATGCATACCCTTTGGCCCAGCAATACCATTACTTGGTCTGTATCTCAAAGAGATTTTTTAAAGTCCTTATATGTACAAAAATATTTATATCAGCTCTTTATATGATGGAAAGAATTAGAAATTGAGTTGCCAACAAATCAGGAATGGCTGAATAAATTGTGGTATATGATTGTGATGGAATACTATTGTGCTACAAGAAATGATGAGCAGGATGCTTTCAG
The DNA here is from genome assembly GCF_019393635.1 of Dromiciops gliroides. NCBI lineage: Eukaryota > Metazoa > Chordata > Mammalia > Microbiotheria > Microbiotheriidae > Dromiciops > Dromiciops gliroides. The sequence goes on along the minus strand of NC_057862.1, from coordinate 303,521,835 downwards.
AAAAACCTTGAAATATTTATATGAACTAATGCAAAGTGAAGTGAGCAGAACCAAGAGAACATTGTACACAGTAACAGCAATATTTTAAGATGATCAACTGTGAATGACAATTATTCTTTTTTAATAAAAGTATTTTATTATTTTCCAGTTACATGTAGAAATAGTTTTCAACATTTGTTTATATAAGATTTTCAATTTCAAATGTTTCTCCCTCACTCCCTCCCCCCCCCCCCAGACAACAGGCGATCTGATATAGGTTATATATACATAATAACATTAAACATATTTCTGCATTAGTCATGTTATACGAGAAGAATATTTTTCTTGATCATGGCATTCAGGTAGTCCAATAATTCTCAGATTATCTCTCCTGGACCTACTTTCCAGGTCAGTTGTTTTTCCAATGAGGTATTTCACATTTTCTTCTATTTTTTTCAGTCTTTCAATTCTGCTTGTCAGATTCTTGTTGTCTCATGGAGTTATCTGCTTCCATCTGCTCAATTTTTATTTTTAAGGCCTTATTTTCCACAGTAAGCTTTTGCACTTCTTTTTCGGGTTGGCTAATTTTTTCTCTATTTGGCCAATTGTATTTTTTAAGGAATTGTTTTCCTCAGTCCTTTTTTGTGCTTCTTTTTGCAGTGTAACTTTTATTTCTCTTATTTCTTTTTCCATTTTTTCTTCTACCTCTCTTATTTGGTTTTTAAAAGCCTTTTGAGCTCTTCAAAGAAGGCTTTTTGGTCTTGAGACAAGATCATCTTCCCTCTTGAGTCTTTACTTGTGGGCGTTTTGACCAACTCATCTGCATTTGAGTTTTGGTTTTCCCTTTCACCATAGAAGTTGTCAATGGTAAGGGTCCTTTTTTGTTTCTTGCTCATGTTGTAGGCTATTTTTAAACTTATCAAGTTAAAGTCTGCTCCTGGGGCACAGGGTTCATGGTTGCAAGCTTCTTACTGCTCTCAGCTGCCCTGCTCTCAGCTGCCCCACTCTCAGCTGTGTCGAGTTGGAAGTGTGTTGAGCTGCCCACTAAGCCAAGCTTTGCTTAGGTGAGCTGCCAGCTGGGACAAGTAGTGCTGAGCCGTCCTCCCCTTTTACCCAGGTGAGATAGACCTTTTCTGAAGTCTTCTAAATTATCTCATGTAGCAGGATTTTGTCTCTCTTTTTGTAGGTTCTGTAGTTCCAGAATCTGTTTAGAGGCTTGATTTAATGTTGTTTTTGAGGGAAATATGGGAAAGCTCAGGAAAGTTCCTAGCTTCTCTCCACCATCTTGGCTCTACCAAATGACAACTATTCTAATCAATGATCTAAGACAAATCCAAAGGACTTAAAATTTAAAATGCAATAACCACCATAAAAAGAACAGGTGGAATCTCAAAGCAGATTGAAGCATACTTTTTTAAACTTTCTTTTTCTTCTTTTTCTTTTTTTTTTTTTGGTCTGTTTTTTTCTTTTGCAACATGGCTAATGAGGAAATGTGTTTTGCATGACTGCACATGTAAAGAAAATAATATATTCCAAGCATTAAGCTAAGTGCTTTTTAATTATTAGCTCATCTGAACCTCACAACAACCCTCTGAAGTAGGTGCTACTATTACTTCATTTTACAGTTGAGGAAACAGAGGTTAAGTGACTTGTCCAAGGCCACACAGCTAGTTAGTGTCTGAGATCATATTTAAACTCAAGTCTTTTTGACTCCAGGCCCAGTAATCTATCCACTGAATCACCTAGCTGCCTATTGACCTATTTTTAATGCATAGTCCACTAAACCCCTAAATCTTTTTTATTCAGATAATTTTCTAGTCCTGAACTATCATTCTATGATTTAATGTTGATTTTTTTAAAAATAAAAGTAGAACTTTATATTTGTTCTATAAATTAATCTTGCTCAACTTGGACCCTTGTTCTAGCCAGTCAAGACATTTTTTTAATATGGACTCACAATATGTAAAAATCCCTTCCAGGGAAAATTACATACTTGTCACCTGCAAATCTAACATGTGCAGCTTCTGTGTTTCATCCAAGTTGTTCCTGAGCTATGGTCAAGTCATCAGACCAATCCCATAAAATTTCAATGATATCTGTTAGTTCAAATTGTTATGTTATGTCAAAATGTCTTTGGGATCATTATTAGGATCTTGGGTTCACTGTGTTTATTACACATATTTCATATATTTGTTTATAGACATTGGATGACACAAGTTTCATTTATTGACTTTTCTTAGATTTTGTCACTTGTGACTTTTAGGGAGTCCCTTTTGTATTCTCATTATATTTTTACTTCATCTTTATGATTTCTAGCTTGGTCAATATGTGATCAATGTTCTCACCAACACTAACACCACCACTACAATTCTCTCCCTCTTTAAAGCCCTTTTGATTAGATTTACAAGCATCCAAACATATACCAGTTCTTGTTAAGTGTACAATATTCCTATACAAGAAAGCCACATTTTAAGCCGGGATCAGGAAATCAAAAATCCATTCTCAAATACCATCTTCTCAACCAGTTTCTCACTTCCCATGTCTGCCATTCTCCTCTGAATCCCTTCCCTTAACCTGACAACACTAATGAAAATAGCACCTATGTTCCCAAAGTGTTCAGTTTCTTGACCAAGATGATGATTCTTAGCAGTACTTTCTAGATTCCTTTTGGAAGTATCATTTGTGTCTCTGTGAATTACTGAAATGGAGAGCAGTCACCTGGTCTGACAAGTCTCTAGAGGTTCTCAAATTGAATACATGTTCTTGGAAAAGCAAGACTCTATCTTGGTAATGCCTGCTCTGCAAATACAGTTATCCCTTCCACATTGCAGGTATTAGGAGTACAATGCCCCTGCAATCTGGAAAATCCACAGTCAAATGTTTTGTCCCTCCCTACATACCAAAGAAGAAATCTGAATTTTTTCTTTTTCCTTTATGGGGTATTTACAATGTTTTGTTGTAAAATTTGAGTTAAGTATTTGGTCATATTTTAATTTTAAAAAAGAATTGTGTATATTTATGGTATTAAAATATAAAATATGTTGATATTTTTCATATTGACTATAGATAGCTTTGATTTCTTCATTTGAAAACTTCCTGTTCATATCCTTTGACCATTTATCAATTGGGGAATGACTAATAGTCTTATAAATTTGATGCAGTTCTCTATATATTTGGGAAATGAGGCCTTTATCAGACACTTGCTGTAAAAAGAAATCCCTTTTGGTGCTGTTGGTTTTCTGTTTTGAGGTTTTTCCTTTTTGCTCTGATTCTTCTCTTATAACATGATTAATGCAGAAATATGTTTGATGTTATCATATATACATACATATATATATATATGTATATATATGTATATAACCTATATCAGATTACCTGCTGTCTACAGGAGGGGGGAAGGAGGGGAGGGAGAGAGAAAAATTTGAAATTGGAAATCTTATCTAAACAAATGTTGAAAACTACAATAAATTATTTAATTATTATTTTTTTAAATCCCTCCTCCCAGTTTTCAACTTTCCTTCTAATCTTGGCTGCATTGGTTTTGTTTGAGCAAAACCTTTTTAATTTAATGTGTTCAATCAATATCAGTTTTTTCCTTGGAAGTGGATAGTCTGTTTCATCCATAGTCCTTTGGGATTGTCTTGGATCATTGTATTGCTGAGAATAGTTAGGTCATTCACAATTCTTCACCAAATAATATTGCTGTCTCTATGCACAACATTTTCTTGGTTCTGCTCACTTCACTATACATTAGTTCATAAAAGGCTTTCCAGGCCTTTCTGAAGTCATCCTGCTTGTCATTTCTTATAGCACAATAATATTCCATAACTATCATATATCACAGCTTGTTTAGCCATCCCCCGATTGATGAGCATTCCTTTGATTTCCAATTCTTAGCTACCACAAAAAGAACTGCTATAAATATTTTTGTACAAACAGATCTTCTCTTTTTGGGGATGCCTTTGGGATATAAGCCTACCAGTGGAATTTCTGGCCCTTTGGGCACAGTTCCAAATTGCTCTCCAGAATGGTTGGATCTTTTCACAAGTCCACCAACAGAGGATTAGCATCCCAGCTTTTCCACATCCCCTTCAACATCCAGTATTTTCCTTTTTTGTTATATTAGTCACTCTGATAGACATGAGTTAATATCTCAGAGTTGTTTTAATTTGTATTTCTCTGATCAATAGTGATCTAGAGCATTTTTTCATGTGATTATGGATAGCTTTGATTTCTTTGAAAACTGTCTATTCATATCCTTTGACCATTTATCAATTGGGAGATGACTTGTATTTTTATAAATATGACTCAGTTCTTTATACAATTGAGAAATGAGGCATTTATCAGTGATACTTGTTTCAAAAATTCTTTCCCAGTTTTCTTGCTTCCCTTATAATCTTGGTTACATTAGTTTTGTTTATGCAAAACCTCTTTAATTTTATATAATCAAAATAATCCATTTTATATTTTGTTTTGCTCTCTAGATCTTCTTTGATCGTAAATTATTTCTCTGTCCATAAATCTGACAGATAAATGATTTCATGCTTTCTTAATTTGCTTATGGTATCACCCTTTATGTGTAAATCATATACCCATTTTGACTTTATTTTAGTATATGGTCCCTAGTTTCTGCCATACTGTTTTCCAGTTTTCCCAGAAGTTTTTTTCAAATAATGAGTTTTTGTTCCAAAAGCTTGGATCTTTGGGTTTATCATATACTAGATTACTATAGTCATTTACTATAGTGTATTTTCTACCTATTTTATTCCACTGATCTACCTCTCTATTTCTTAGCCAGTATATGATTATTTTAATAATTATCACTTCATAATACAATTTGAGATCTGCTACTGCTAGACCACCTTCTTTTGTATTTTTTCATTGATTCCCATGATATCCTTGAGCTTTTGTTTTTCCAGATTAATTTTGTTATTATTTTTTCTAGATCTCTAAAATATTTTTGATAGTTTGATTGTTATAAGACTAAGTAAATAAATTAACTTAGCTAGGATTGTCATTTTTATTATATTGGCTTGGCCTACCCATGAACACCTCTATTTTCTTTCTTTCTTTCTTTTTGCAGGGCAATGAAGGTTAAGTGACTTGCTCAGGGTCACACAACTAGTAAGTGTCAAGTGTCTAAGGCCAGATTTAAATTCAGGTCCTCCTGAATCCAGGGCTAGTGCTTTATCCACTGCACCACCTAGTTGCTCCTGAGCTCCTCTATTTTCTTAAGATATCTAGGTGGTACAACTAGTCTTGTACCTAGTGTTAGTGTACTAGTGTTGTAACTAGTGTTACTGGAGGAACTGTTTCCACTAACAGGAGAAAGGGAGAAGGCGCGTCACTGGAGCCTTAAAATCAGTTGCTTCGGGCAGGTGGGGCTCGTTAGCCTTGGCAGGCAACCTGCCTCAGGGAAGGAAACCCTGATTTTAAACCTCTGCTGCCTTGCGGCTATACCCATATATGGAAAAGGCTTTGGGAGTTAACCCCGAGGAAAAATCAGAAGTCGGAGTCCCTAAGGCAGTTGGATGTTGGACATCACATCCTTCTGGCAACTCCTGCAGCGGCACTGGTGCCAAACTGTATTGACTCTCCCTCTTCTTTGGATCCACCAATGTCTCGGAGAGAGAAAACCTGCTGCATGGGCAACAGCTTGTTTTCCATATTTATCCACCCAGGCCAGCGCCCTGGTGAGGACACTCCAGCTACTCCTCATGGGGTAGATACAATGCGAGATGCGGCAGTTACCAGTTATAAGTCACTCAGGAGTCGTGGCTCCTGTATCGGACTGCACAGCCACACTGTGGCCTGTGGCTCTTCAAGGCACTGATCCATGGTTGTCTGAGATTGGTGGAGGCCAACTACTACTACTACTACAACAATAGAGCACTGGACCTGGAGTCAGGCATGCTGAATTTCAAATCCAACCCCAGACACTTACTAGCTGTGTGACCCTGGGCAAATCACTTATCCTCCTACTTCCTCAGTTTTCTCAACTGTAAAATGGGGATAATAACAGTTCCTCCCACACAAAGTTTTTGTAAGGATCAAATGAGATCATATTTGTAAAACACTTAGCCACAGTGACTGACAGAAAGTATGTATTAAAAATGTTTATCCCCTCTTAAGGAACACTTCATTCTTCCTGAAAACTCAGAAGGTGGAAAATGTTCCTTAAGCTCCTCTATCTTTACTTTTTCTTTCAGGAAGGAGAGAAATAGAAAAACGGCACATTCTGTGCAGGTCACTAACAAATTCTCCTGATCTCCTTACCTGCCAGAAACAAAATCTTTAGTCCTTTATGACTTTTCTTTGTAGCTCTTGTGGTCAGATCCCTTATAGAACTAAGTCTATCTTTGCCTCTAACTATACTTATTTTCTCTTTCCATTTAAAGAGATAGTTTTTGCTCACTTTGAATCACAAATAAAACCTCTTTTAAAAATAAAAACTAGATTTACTCTTTAAATCCCCAGCACAGAATTTGACAATTTATAGCTGGCATTTCAAATTCAATTTCACATATCAAATTACTGAAACTTAGATGATCATAATTTACCTAACTTTGGACTGCTCAATGAAAGGCTGTCTAGTAATAATACATGAATACATACAGGAACCAAAATGTCATCATTGTGGAAAATTCATGGTATGGAAATTCCCTCTGACCATTGCAGATTGCAATGTACCCCAAAATTAGTAAATAATCCCTAGAGAATTTTTTTGAAGTGCATAGAAATTAAGGGACTTCCCCAGTGTCATTCAACTAGTAAAGATTAGAAGTGAATTTGAACCCAAATGTTCCTCATTTCCAGCCCTAAATCCATTATTCACCTAACTTTATCTAAGCTCTTTCCTTGATTATGGTTTTCAGGTAGACCAATAATTTTCAAATGATCTCTCCTGGACCTATTTTCCAGGTCAGAAGTTTTTCCCAGAAGATATTTCACATTGCCCTCTATTTTTTTATTCATTTGGATTTGCTTTATTGTGTCTTGGTTTCTCATAAAGTCACTGGCTTCCATTTGTTCAGTCCTAATTCTTAGGCAATTATTTTCATCAGAGAGCTTTTGTACCTCCTTTTCCATTTGGCCAATTTGACTTTTCAAGCTGTTGACTTTTTTCTCATGTCTTTCCTGCATCACCCTCATTTCTCTTTCCATTTTTTCCTCTACCTCTCTAACTTTATCTTCAAAGTCCTTTTTGAGCACCTCTATGGCCTGAGACCAATTCATATTTTTCTTGGAAGCTTTAGATATAGGGTCCCTGATGTTGACATCTTCCTCTGAGGGTGCCCCTTGGTCTTCCTTGTTACTGAAGAAACTTTCTATGGTCCTCACCTTTCTCTGTCTGCTCATCTTGCCTTTCTTTTACTAGACTTTTAGCTCCGTAAAGTGGGGCACTGTTGGGGCAGCTAGGTGGTGCAGTGGGTAAAGCACCGGCCCTGGAGTCAGGAGTACCTGAGTTCAAATCTGGCCTTAGACATTTGACATTTACTAGCTGTGTGACCCTGGTTAAGTCACTTAACCCCCATTACCCCGCAAAAAAAAAAAAATGTGGGGCACTGTTTCCAGGCTGCAGTATCCCAAGCTTAAGAAGTCCCAGGTGGTATGATTTAAGGAGAATCAGGTTCTTCACTCACCTGACCTGTTTCCTGGTCTGTAGATGACCACAGACCAACTTGCTAATCAACCAGCTTTGTGTGTTGTAGTTGTTAGCTCCAACGAGCCTGTGCCCCTTCCCCACCTGGGCCACTGCTACTCAAGCCTACCTCCTGGTTCTCAGCAGGGGTATAAAATCCAAGTTCTGCCTTAGCACCAGCATAGACCCCTGTAAGTCTCTCCCCTGCCCAGGGCTCAGCCCACTCACCAGACCGTGAGCTTACTTCCAGATGACACTGGTGCTTCAGCTGATTCAGAGGCTCTGGGGGTCTGCTTTTCTGGTGAGGCCTTCCTGGGACTGGATCTGTGTCAGAGTGACTGTGGGGTTGGGCCCGACTCCTGTATCAGCACAGCAGCTCCTTCCTTCTGACCTTCCAAGCCATTCTTGGTTAGAAGATGATTTCGGCACATTCTTCTGTGAGTTTTCTATTAATGGCTATTTTTTATAATAATGGCTATTGAACCTGTTTTGGCAGTAAGCATTTATTAATTAATAACATATACATACCAGTAAAGAATTGACCATGTTGCAGTTAACACCAACAGGAGGAAAGTCCCAGCACTATGTTGTCTCTGAGAGAGAGAGAACATGACCTCGAGGAGAGTTCAAAAGCCTACAAACTTATACTGTTCTAAGAAGAGAACAAGCACCAAGCAACAGCACTCTGGGCCAAGGGAGAGGGTCCAGGAAGCCAAGAGGATCACACCTAACTTTATCGAATGATTTGCCACATTTCTATAAAACTTTAAGATTTACAAAGCATTTCTTTATAACAGTTCTGGGAAGGAAGTAATGATTACTCATGCTAAAGGGGCCAGATTTACCAAAATCAAGACTGAAATTAAATTCTAGTTTCATAAGGGAGACAAATTCATCTCTACCTCCTGAGTCATTCCCATCTTGGAAGACAATTGAAACTTGTATCTGGAAGAATAAAAAGATTATTTACATAAACACAGTCCCTTCTGATGACACAGGATAAAGACAATAATTGAACACAGAGGAAAATTAAGGCCTATTTATTCCTACCCACACACTTACTCATTTCCACTTGGCTAGCCTCAAGACAATTCATTTTTAGAAAGGGTGTGATTATTTATAGAAGAGCAATAACAGGAAGCACTCATGTTCTCTGTGTACCAACCAGAGTTGGCTCTCATCATAGAGTTTTAAAGCTGGAAGGCCATAGAGTATAACCCCCTCATTTTACAAATGAGGAAACTGAGGCCCACAGAGACTATTGACTTCCCCAAGTTCACAAGTAGTAAGCAGCATACTTGGGATTTGAACTTAAGTCCTCTAACTCTAAATCCAGCCAGACATATATTTACTTGGTTCTCTAGTGATACAAAATGATAATGATAACAATTTACACTCCTATAGCACTTTACATTCTGCAAAATATTTTCTACTTGACTATGCTACATGACTAATTCTGATTCTGTAGGAAAGTAGTGCATATATTATTATCCTTATTTTATAGACAAGAAAATTGAGTCTCTGACAAGCAGTGACTTATCTAAGACCTCATGGCTAGTAAGGGGCAGTGTTGGAGGCCTTGAATCCAGGTCTTGTAGCAAAAGAAATTAAAGATATTGTCCCTTACCCTAAAGGACTATCTAGCATAATGGCTGAGTAGAATATCTATACCCACTACTTCATGCCTCTCACCTAGGTGTATGGACCCCTACATGCTCTCTGAAATGACTGGTTCACTGCCACCTGCTCTCACACTGGCAAATCTATTTTCCCAGAAAATAAATCATGTTGTTACGCTCAAATTTTGTCAAGGTTCAAGGTCTAATTCTGTTGAGGTGGGAATGTAATCCTCCCTAATCACCACCTAAGTTTTAAGCCCTCACTGATGTGTTCCCATTTGTACAACCCAGTTGCTCTTACTAATTTCACTTTCAGATCATAAGCATAAACATTTATTTAGCAATAAGACAAAATGAATAATAATAACATAGATATTTATATTATCTGAGTAAGTACATGAATAATAAAATATTTCACAATCCACACATAAAACCTGTGCCAAATTTTACCATCAATGGAGACTTGACAGGGAAGCATATGAGAGTGGAAAACCTGTGTGCTCAAAGTGACTCACCCCTCTAGACTGTAGGCTTTAATGTCATTGGTCCATTCCGGAATTGCTGTACCATACAAAGGTGCTTCTCTGATAACCACTTACCTGCTGATTCTCATTTTTTTCTCTTCAGTATTCAAATCAATGTAGTATTTGTTGTTGTTTGTCCTTTGTTCTAAGAGAACCATGAGGGTAGCTAGGTGGCATCTGTCATAGTCCTCTTTGAAAATGAAGGACAAACAACAACAAGAGGACCATGACATCAGGGAGGTGATGTCATGACTTGCAGTGAATTGGATTTAAGTGAGGCAGGGCTGGGGGTATGTGTGAAAGGGAAACCCTCAGGGTTTCTGGCCAAAAGAGATACAATTGCTATTTAGGCCGCTCTGAGCTATCAAGAGGCCAAACACTGGCTAAATGAGGCCTGGGCTGGGACCTATTGTTGGAAAATCAATGAGGACCAGAGTTATGTAGTTTTGGGGCTGCTAGTTGGTGCAGTGGATAGAGCACTGGCCCTGAAGTTGGAAGGATCTGAGTTCAAATCTCCCTTCTGACACTTACTAGCTGTGTGACCCTGGACAAGTCACTTAATTCTGATAGCCTATAGCCTCAAGCATTCGCAGCCATCTATCTATCTTTATAGATATCTTGCCACTGGACCCAGATGACTCTGGAGAAGAGTAAGGTTGTTGACCCTCACTTAAATCTACTTAACTGCAAATCATTACATCACCCCAATGTCATGATCCTCTTCAAAAATGAAGGAAAAACAATAACAACAATAAATATTTAGGTTTAAGGAGTGGTACTTAGAAGATGTCTTGCAGGTAAACCCCAAGAAATCTTGTCCTGATATAAATCTTACCACCAGATCCAGATGGCTCAGGAGGAGAAAGTGAGGCTGGTGACTTTGCACAGCCCTGCCTCACTTAAATCCAATCACTGCAGGTCATGAAATCACCTCCCTGATATCATGGTCCTTTATGAGAAGGAAGGACAAACAACAACCAGCATTCTGTAAGTAACAGCTGCCCCACTGAGGACCCAACTGGCCTGCTCCAGTTGGGCAGTGCAGCTCCTTCTTTCTTTTTTCCCCTCTCTTCTCCTCTCCTTCCATATCAGGAATCCTACCCTTACTTTTAGGCACTCTACCAAAAAGAAAATAATGTGGTATGTATAAGTTCTTTCAATTTGTGGTCATCCTTAAAATGGAATTGAGAAGTGTTGCCTCTTTATTTGGATAGCTGTTTCCTTTAAGTTAGAGAACTGCAAAACTCATCAAGGAGACTATCATTGGGCTCTACAGACCAGATTGGACCGGCTGGCTCCTTATTCATCAGAATCCTGTGTTGACAAATCAGAACTCAGAGCAAGCACCTCAGGTTTACTCTTTCATAAGGGATATCAGCCTAATTAAATCTTATATGCAAGGAAACAGTGGTGTCTATTTTTTTTTCCTTTTTCTGATATTCCCTTCTGGATCTGAGGTGGGTGGGAGAAGAGCACAGAAAAGTAAAAAATGAACTTCTTAGAGGCTTCTTCTCTCTTAAGGTCTAGAGGGTGCTGAAGAACAATTTTAGGAATTAAAGCTCTATCCAGTAAGGTTTAATCTCTCCAACCAATCAGAAATTATATAGCGGAAGCCATCTATCATCTGACTGATCCTTTGATAATCTCTTTGGTTCAATAAAACTGTTTTTCCAACACCCTGATATTTCTTCAATATTCATTTACCTCAGTCTATTATCTCCTATAAGCTATTAAATTACTTAAATGAGTCTCCTGCTACTTAGTTACTCACCTTTCACTTAAGAGGTAACAGCTCCTCAAATTTTCCCTATTAAATCAACAGTCATTTTAAAATTATATCTCAATCTCCAAATAGTTATATGATCTTTTTTACCCTCTTTTTTCCCCCTAAAAGTTATATGCATATAAACCAAGGGACTACATAGACCTTTGGCTTTACGTTTCCTACATAATCCTCTATCTCATATTGTCTTTAAAACTGAATTTCTTCATACTCATATTTTTATACTTTTTTGATAAATAAAAGGTTATTTTTCTCTTAAGCCATCAAACAGCTTATATATAAATGTAACATCATCCTTCATCTATTACAAAATGATTTAAAACTACATTTATACTACAATCCATTTTCTGCCCAAATTTGTTCAAATCCCATGTGAAAACTATTTCTTCACACAGTTTTTATTAAATAAAGTTTATTAAGTAAACTTTATTAAAACTTTAATAGTTTTTATTAAATCAAAAGGTTTTTTCCCTACTCCTTTCAGGTAGCAAAATATTCATATACAATATATGCAAAATTTTATATCCTTTAACTATTGACAAGTATGTTACTTAACATAAATGTATTTGTTTTGCCCTTTTCAATCAACATTTATTAAGTGCCTATTATATGCTAGACACTGTGCTAATCATAGGAGATACAAAAAAAGGTAAAAGATAGTCCATGCCCATAAGGAGCTTATAATCTAATAAGGGGGAGACAACATGAAAACAAGTGTATAAAATCAAGCTATATATAGGATAAATAGGAGACAATCCTCAGAGGAAAAGGGGAAGTGGGATTTTAGTGGGGACTTAAAAGGAAACGAGGGAAGCTGGTAGTTGGAGCAGAGGAAGAAGAGTATTCTGTGCATGGGGACAGCCAGAAAAAAAATGTTAGAGATGGGCTAGGCCTTAGGTGATAAGGGTCAGCACTAGAGTAGTGACAGTGCCAGAGGAGAGAAGGCAAGCATATTCAAGAGATATTGCAAAGGTGAAATCCACAGGCCTTAGCAACAGGTTGTTTATGGGGGTGGGGGGATAAGAGATAATGAGGAATCCAGGATACCTCCTAGGTTGCAAGACTGAAGGACTGGAAGGGTGGTGTTGCCCTCTACAATAATAGGGAAGGTAGGAGGAGGGGAAGATGGGGGGGGCAGGAATAATGAGTTTAAGACATCTACTGGACATCTGCCTTGAGATGTCTGAAAGGTAATTGGGGATGCAAGATTGGAGCTTAGTAGAGAGTTTGGGGCAAGATAGATAGATGTGAGAAGTCAGAAAGCTCAAGACATCTGAAAGTCAGTTGATGATGCAAGGTTGGAGGTCAGACCAGATAGGTAGATTTGAGAATCATCAGACTAGAGATGGTAATTAAATCCATGGGAGCTAACAAAATCGCTAAGTGAGGTAGTATAGAGGGAGAAGAGAAGAGAGCCCAAGACAGGACCCTGAGGGACTCCTAAGATTAGAGGGCATAATGTGGAAGAGGATCCAACAAAGGGGACAGAGGAGTGGTCAGATAGGTAGGAAGACAACCAGGAAAGACTGGTATTCTAAAAATCTAGTACTAAATTTCACCATAAAAAATTTTTTTTAGAATACTAGTACTGGAAGAAACCTTAAACATTATCTAGTTCAACCTCTTCTTTTAATATAAGAGAAAACTGAGGTCCATAAAAGGGATATAAGATGATTAGGTTTATATGCTAAGTTAAAGCCAATGCTAAGACCTTAAGTCTGAATCTCCTACTTGTCACAATAGTGAGTTGCTGTTTTTGTTTTTTGTAAACAAGACTACCCAGCACATACATATCAAGCAACTGTAAACTGAAAACAAGATAGTAGATACTTAAGCAATAAATTATGTCATACTGGCTGCAATTTCTCTAGGAGTTCAGACAACAAACAGGCAGATTATAGAATCACAGAAACATGGGTGTATCACCATGAGATGAGAGATACTTCTCCAGAATCCATTGGGCCAGTCTTATTGTAGAACAGGGACTTCTGAAAATTTTGGTGGAGATTTCTAGGAGAAAGACAGCAGAAGGGAAGGAGTAGCGTCAAGTGAAAGGGAGGAGTCCTTAGCACCATGTAGACTTTCTCGAATTCAGTTCTTAGCAAGATCTCTGAGTTTGTACTCCTCTTCCTTATAAATATTTTGAAGGGGGTTGCTGCTGCTGCTGCTGCTGTAGCCAGGTCCACCACCACCACCACTGCCGCTGCCACCACAGTTAGTGATTCAGTTGATGATCTGGTGGGAGAAACTGTTTTGAAATGAGTGAGGACCCTCCCTCACTTTCCTCTGCCTTTACTGTGAAGTTACTAGCAGCTCTCATTAACTGAATAAATTCTCTGGAGTTTTTCTGGGATTCCTCTCCCTTATGAGAGGAAGGAGTCTAAAGCAGCCAGAGCTCTATTGTTCAATACTATTTTCCCTCTTTGCTCTTGATCCCCCATTCCTTCTTGCTACCATTTATTCCCTTTAAAAATAAAGATAACTAGTGGCCATCAATCTTGGTTGCATGGTTAATGTTAGCAATGTCAATAGAGGTTAGGCAGTCTGGGAAAAGCAGAAGACACATCCAGTCTTTAGAACAAGACATAAGAAAGCAGCAGAGTAATAACTGCCCCCTCATGAAGTAACAAACCCTTTGGTGTCACTCTAGGATGGTATTTGCCAGCTCAAAGCAAATTTACAGAAGAGAGGCATAAAAACCCTAAGGTGAATCAAAATCCCTTAGACATAGTAGAATATAATTTAATGAGCTCACAACAATCTAGAGAAAAGAAAATGCTTTTGCATGTATTATGTACTTTTTTTTACTATGTACTTTTGTACACAGAAATACTTCCTTGATAATGCTTATGTGAGACTCTACCACCTTTTGCCTAATTTTCTTCCAGCAAGATTTGCAGAATGAATGACTCCCCCACATACGCATATTGCATGTGGAGTCATAGAAGATCATATATCCAAGCCTAACTCCAGCCATGCTCCAGACCTTTAATTCCCTTACATATGCTTTATTTCCCTACACAAAGTTGGAAGGAAACTCAGAACATACATCATTTAACTGATTGAACAAGGAATCTCTAAAAATCCCAAATTCATGGTCATACAGCAGCTTCAACTTTAATCAATCCAGTGGAAGGAAACTCGTTACACCTGAAGCAACTGAGCATTTTTATAAGGAACCCATCCCAAGAATGGATTGTGTGGGTTGGAGTTCTGTATGAAACAAGATTGTATAAGTAGAGCAGGGCCAGAACTTGGAAGATCTGGGAAGGCAGAAAGAGATTAGGCTCCTTACAGAATACCTTCTTTGAGGAAATGCCTTTCAAATGCTATGATTTGATACTGTTTTATTTTAAGTTCAGACTCAAAAGAAAAAAAAGTCAAACCAATAAAGTATTAACACGGGGATTTTCTCTTCCATAAAATGAAGGAGTTGGCCTGAATGAGTTCTAAGGTCCCTTCTAATTCTAGGTCCTGTGATCATATAAACCTATGAGACACACAAATAACCATTAAAAAGACTTTCCTTTCTCCTATACTCATATGCTGGGCATGGAGTCAGGAAGAAGAGTTCAAATTTGGCCTCAGATACTTACTAGTTGTGTGAGCCTGAGTAAATCACTTAATCTGTCTTGCCTCAGTTTCCTCATCTTTAAAATTGGGATGATAAAAGTACCTACCTCCCAGGATTTGTTTTAAGAATCAAATGAGATAATATTTATAAAGTGTTTTTCAAACCTTAAAGTGCTATATAAATTAGCTATTACTGTTAATCGTCTATAGCAAAGCTTCTTAAACTGTGGGTCATGACCCCATATGAGGTTGTGTAACTGAATGTGGGGGTTGAGAAAAATTTGTCAACAGTAAAAGGTTATGTATACCTATTTTATATACCTGTATACCGCATGGTGATGTAAACATTTCTCAAGCAAAAAGGAGTCAAAAGTGGAAAAAGTTTAAGAAGCCCTGATGTATAGAAAACTTAGGCGTGTGACCCATTCTTTATTCATTCCATTAAATTCTGCAAGAATTTGTAGAATCACTGATTTCAAGACACCTTAGAAGAGAACACATAAAGTAATGAAAAGGGTGTGGGACTTGTAGTTCTTGTGACTAAGGTCCAAGGTTCACATCTCAGTTTTACTACTTACTACTTTAATAACACTAGAAAAGTAAATTTCCTTCTCTAAAATATATAAAATTGTTCAGTAGAATCCCTTCCAAATCTAAACCCAAATCTGACCTCTCTCTCCTCACCTCCAATCTCACATCTCCAACTACTATTGGATGCTCAAACTGGATGTTCCATAGACATCTTAAATTTAATGTGTCCAAAACTTAACTCATCTTCTCCCCACCTCCTAGTCACTTGGATTTTGGCAAGGAGATGGACTACCTTGTCCCATGAGATAAGAATGAAGGAGTAGATAGTGGCAGGAGACATTCAAGTGATGTGAGAGATAAGAGAAAAGACAAGATAAAATGAGTAAATAAGAGTGAAATATAAGGCCAGGTTTTCAGATGAGAGAGTGAGGGACAGGGAAGTCATAGGAGGTTTAAGGAACAATTAAAGAGTTTGGAAAAGTTGATGTGGTGAATGGGATAGTAAATCAATTAGGGATATGTAAACGGATTGTCTTACCACAGTGAGGGTCTAGTTGAGATTGCATAATGAATTTGTAATGGATCTAGTCAGCATAGTTTAATGATTTTCTCTAGTTTTCATCAGCAGTACATAAGTAGAACTGGAGGCAGTGCATGGTGGGAATTATCCAAGGCTAAAACTTGGAGGGGTGGGGCAAGCACTGGCAATAGGTGGGAGAAGATAGGAGATGACTCTGGATAACAACTTCCCATACCAGGATATGACTTGTCAGGGATCCCTGTGCTTTGTCCACTGAGCCATCCAAGGTCTTCTATTCCTTTGGCTGCTCTTAGAAAGCATTTAGCAATAAGAGAATTAGAGAATCCTAGAAGTACCAACATTCCCACCTGCTTTCCCCTCAGTATTTGGGAGCATAGAAAACCAGGAAAAGCCTAATAGGGAGACAGCAATTCCCAAATATCTCTCACACTGGTCTTCCATATTCCCCAAATCCTAACCAGTGGAGTTCTTCATTTCTTCATTGGGTTTTGTCTCTAGAACAATCTTTATAAAGTTAAAAAACCAGGAAGAGCTTAAAACAGTTTACATTAACCTACCAGAAGCTATTGATGTATATCCTCCTCAGGTTTCCTATCAATGGTTTTATCAGAGGATTGTTGATTTAGGGACATTGGAAGCTATATAATTCAGTTTCCTTATTTCAAACATCTGTGACAACCTATATGTGTCATACTAAAGAAGTTCCATGGGATCAGGGAACAATTCATATCTAATTTTTCCATCTTCCTCAATACCTAGCACAAAAGTCCACATAATAGGAAGCTGAATGTTTTTGCTGAATGAATGATAATAGATAAAAAGGTGATATAAATTTTTTTCAGTCTTTGAAATATCCACTTATGGGGCAGCTAGATGGCGCAGTGGTTAAAGCACCGGCCCTGGAGTCAGGAGGACCTGAGTTCAAATCCGGCCTCAGACACTTGACATTTACTAGCTGTGTGACCGTGGGCAAGTCACTTAACCCCCGTTGCCTAAAAAAAAAAAAAAAAAAAAAAAAAATAGAAAAAGAAATATCTACTTATGAAAGGCCAAGATCATCACTGAGCAGGTAGAGAAGACAATGGCTTTGCTCTTTGGATTTATCTTTGTCTTGCTGCATTTTTCTCACCAACTAATCTTTGATATAGCTCTAAAACTGAGAAACCTTGAACCCCAGAGTTATTCAATTATTATTTGGTTGAGTAACTTTACATGGATGATGAATAGGTATCATCTATCATTCAAAAATTAAAATCAAGAGGTATAAGGAATGTTCCACTTTAAGCAAGGATATAGTCTCTGACCAACAAACTCAAGCCCATGGATCAAAGAATTAAGTCCTAAGAAAAGATTCAGTCTCAGAGCATTAGCTAACTCAGAAAACCCTGCTTCTCTATAGGATCACAGCTTGGTCCCTGGGTCAGAGAAATTCCTGCTACAGATGAAATGCCCTCTAGCCAAGACTCTATGAAAATGACTAGATAGGTGACTCCATAGAGAAAAGAAAGCTGAAAAATAAAAGCTCCGGGCTTTTATTGATCCTGTCTCTAAGGCAATGGATGGCGATTCTTCTAAAAGCTTTTCAAAAGGAAGCCTCTGACTTCTGAGCTAAAAAACAAATGAGAACCCAGCCTTCTTATGAGGAAGAGATAGCACGATAGCCAAAGGATTTCCGTTAAAAGCAGATGAAAGGGGCAGCTAGGTGGCGCAGTGGATAGAGCACCAGCCC
Source organism: Dromiciops gliroides (assembly GCF_019393635.1). Lineage (NCBI taxonomy): Eukaryota > Metazoa > Chordata > Mammalia > Microbiotheria > Microbiotheriidae > Dromiciops > Dromiciops gliroides. The sequence continues at coordinate 303,503,914 of NC_057862.1, read as the reverse complement.
TGGAGTCAGGAGGACCTGAGTTCAAATCTGGCCTCAGACACTTAACACTTACTAGCTGTGTGACCTTGGGCAAGTCACTTAACCCCAATTGCCTCACTAAAAAAAAAAAAAAAAAAAAAAGCAGATGAAAGCAGAGAGATGTTCCACTGCTATACAAGCAGTAGGACCATGCCTGACAACATCCAACAGAGATTATGTGCAGCAAAGCAGTACCCAACATAGCAGCATTTGACAGTGCAGTACCTGGTGAAGAGTATGTGTCCTGGGAGCAGGCCTGGTAGAGCCATAGGATGTTAAGAGAAGATAACAGCTGTAGTGCCAGAAATGTGAGTTGTTCTATACATGTGCCCTGGCCACAAATGTTCTCTATGTGTGCTTTGGTCACACATGTTCCCTACATACATATGTCCCTTTCCATGTGTACTCCTCATGTCTGTCCTTACCACCCACTAATGGTGACTGTATCAGTCAGTCACTTAATAAACATCTATTAACCATCTACTATACGCCAGGCACTGTGCTAAGTGCTGGGGATACACAAAGAGGCAAAAAAGACAGTACCTGCCCTTAAGGAGTTTACAATCTAAGGGAGGAGCTTACAATCTAATGGGAATTTTTGGGAGAGAATCTACAGGAGCTGTCTCTGAGGGACTGGACGTGTGAGTTGGGAAGTACATAAGCAAATACATTTCTATGGCCTTTAAGATTTACAAAGCACTTCCCTTACCATAGTCTTTTCTGTCAGTGTTACCAATATTAATTCTCATAAGTGATCCCTTCCTTGGGATTATTGTAACCTAAAAAAAAAGTACTGGTACCATAACTGGTACCAGTTATTCATGGCCCTGGAACAGAATGAGGTTGTGCCTTCCAGACCCACAAAGTTGGCCTTATTTGTACTATTTTCTAATCTACCCAGGTAACAGTCACAAAAGACATTAGGACTCAGAGGTAATGAGAACTTAACTACAATGTACTCAAAAATATGATTTCCTGGCATGAAAAAAAAAATCTCTTACAGTATCTGAATCTGAAAGCAAGTGAGTAACACCATCTCTAGCAGACTTCTTTCTGTTAGAGACAAGGAGACTGGAGTATAATTATAGCATTAGGAAACTGACTGCAATTAGGAAGTAAACTGGATGACAAAAGCAGAACTACAGGCTTTTCCCATAAACTATGGGAAACACTGAAAATCATAAAAGTGATTGAGCCAGCCCATCTTAGGGGTTCCTAAGGCAAGACAACCATGTAGACACACAATCTGCTGACAAATTCATACATAGGAACATTACCATTATTGTATAGGGGGCAGCTAGGGGGCAGCTAGGTGACACAGTGGATAAAGCACCGGCCCTGGATTCAGGAGGACCTAAGTTCAAATCCGGCCTCATATACTTGACACTTACTGGCTGTGTGACCCTGGGCAAGTCACTTAACCCTCATTGCCCCACAAAAAAAAAAATTATGGTAGGGCAGAAGTGGGAAGGGGCTTAAAATCAGAGAACATAGAATGTTATCAGCAAAAAATACCTTGGAACTGGAGAACTGGAGAATGGTGGCAGGGAAAGGAGAATTACAAGTAATTTCTTCCAACTCCCCCATTTTATTGTTAAGGAAACATTTTTTATTCTTCTCCTCAACTTTCCCTCTCCTGGCATAAGGTTCTCTTCAATTTTCTTGCTGTACATATTTCACACATGTGGCATTTTTTCCACTTGGTTTAAACATTTACTAAACAAACTTATTAAGTGCCCATTTTATGCAAAGCTCACTGATAGAAGCTGAGATGGATGTAAACATAAATAAGATGTGGCTCCAGCCCCAAGAACCTATCTTATAATGGGGGAACCTAAGTGTGATGTAATGAGGATCAGGAGGAAAGGTCAAGTTCCAGTTCTGTGTGATCTTAGGCAAATTACTTTGCCCTCTCTGGGACTTCATCTTAGAAATGAGAGGTCATGCTGGATGATGGCTAAAATCCCTTCCAGCTCTGATAATCTACAGTCTACATCAATGGCTCATCTACATTTTATGTCAGAAGTATTTAACATGGAGTCCATGTGCTTATTGTAGACAGACAAACAGATAGATATAATTATCCATTGATAATTATATATAGTTAGAGTTAGAGTTATGATTACATACTTATATGTATCTATCTGCATATCCATATACAGATAGATAATTTCAATATGGTTTCTTTTGTAATCCTAAGTATTTTATATTTTTTTTGTTTTATTTTGTGTGTTTTGGGGGCGGGGGGGGCAATAAGGGCTAAGTGACTTGCCCAGGGTCACACAGCTAGTAAGTGTCAAGTATCTGAAGCCAGATTTGAACTCAGGTCTTCCTGAATCCAGGGCCAGTGTTTTATCCACTGTACCACCTAGCTGCCCTCTGTATTTTATTTTATTCATTTAAAAACATTGTTTGGAGAAGAGGTTCATAGATGTCTCCAGACTGCCAAAGGTTCTATGACAAACAAAAATGGTAAAGGACCATTGGTCTGTGTCTTATATTAAACATAAAAAGATGGTTTGGGGCTAGGGGGAGTCCTTTTACTTCTCCCCAGTCCTATGCCCAGGGTAAGAGTCTGATTACTACAATAGGAAAGTAGGACACCTAACACTACTTAGGAGATTGACAAAAGTCAAACTTATTTTGGACAACATACATGATTATGCTCTATGTAGTATAGATTACAATCAAAATAGATAGTTCTCTGCCCTTTCAAGCCACATTGTGTCCTCCTGTCTCTGTCTTTACTCACACTGTTTCCTATGCCTACAAGGACCTCCTCCATCCCCAGTTATGCTTGCAAATCTTTGACCTACTTCAAGTTCCATCTCTTCCACAGACCCTTCCCAGAGTCTTCTTGGCAAGCAGTGAACTCGCTGGACTTACCCCCTAGGATTTCATACAGCATTCAACCCAGGTAAGTTTTGCCATTGCTTCTTCACACTAATAACAATAGTCATGGCTGTTTTAATTGTTATTTTATTGTACTTTAAGGTATGCAAAGATCTTTGTGCACGTTCTCACTTGAGACTCAAAACAATTGCTGGAAGGGGAATTAAAAGTAATTCCTTCCAACTCTCTTATTTTAAAGAAAACATTTTTTTTATGTTCTGCTTAACTTCACCTACTCCTACAAAAGGTATCTCCTTTGTCTTCTTACTATACATGTGATGGCATTTTCCCACTTGATTTAGTTATTCATTTTTTTGTTTGTTTGTTTTTTTGTTTTTTTGATGGGGCAATGAGGGTTAAGTGACTTGCCCGAGGTCACACAGCTAGTTAAGTGTCAAGTGTCTGAGACTGGATTTGAACTCAGGTCCTCCTGAATCCAAGGCCAGTGCTTTATCCACTGTACCACCTAGCTGCCCCCATTTAGTTATTCATTTAACAAACTTTTATTTAGTACTTACTTTATGCAAAGCCCTGTGAAAGATGCTGATGGGAATACAAAAAAATAAATAAGATATGGCTCCTGATGTATAATAAAAATATTAGGAGGAAGGTTCAAGTCCCAGATTTCTGTGACCTTAGGCAAGTCACTTTTCCCCTATCTAGTCTTATTTCCTCAACTGTTAAATGTTGATATTGATAAGGGGATAGAGAACATGCATGTATTAAGTACCTACTGTAATGATTGGAATGATGCCACCTACTGGAGGCTTACTATAGGAAAGCTCCACCTTGAGGAAAATGCCTCAGAGAGCAAGGCCATGTGGCTTTTCCTTGGCATCAGGAAGTGACATTTGCTCATGGGTGCTGTCTGTCAAGGCTACCAGCCAATCAACTTGAGGAGCCTCCTATTTTCTGGGAGGAGACAGGAAGGAGGAAAGAGGGCCTGCGCGGAGAGCTCTCTCTCTTTTCTGCAGAGGCCCTCCCTTTGCAAGACTAATGTCAAAGCGTTGGTTCATGAAGACAAAAAAAATTGCCCCTCTGGACAAAACTTTCCTCTCTTCCTTTTCTATATTGTTCTTTACATATTGTTAGCTAGCATAGGATATTATTTTTGGTTGTTTCATTGAGCAAACGCATTCATTTTTCAAATGAAACAAAAGGGGGGACTGTAATGATTGGAATGATGCCACCTACTGGAGACTTACTATAGGAAAGCTCCACCATGAGGAAAATGCCTCAGAGAGCAAGGCCATGTGGCTTTTCCTTGGCGTCAGGAAGTGACATTTGCTCATAAGGTCTGTCTATCAAGGCTACCAGCCAATCAACTTGAGGAGCCTCCTATTTTCTGGGAGGAGACAACAAGGAGGAAAGAGGGCCTGTGCGGAGAGCTCTCTCTCTTTTGGGTTCCTGACTGGATGGTGGTGGTGGCGGCAGAGGACTTCACAGGAAATCTGAGGAAAGATAGGAATGCCAGGCTGTTGGAATTCTGTTCTCAATCTTTTTCTTTCTATTTTTCAATAAACCCTTAAAAACCTAAACTAGTTTTATCAGTGATTTTAGTCAGTTTCCCCCAAAACTGGGGGAACAGATTAGAATCCACATTTAGAATCTTAAATTACACACTACTACATGTCAAACATTGTGCTAAGTACTTTACAAGTATTATGTCATTTGCTCCTCACAAAAACCCCTGGGAGTTAGGTGCTATTATTAGCCTCACTTTGCAGTTGAGAAAACTAAAGTATGCAGAAGTTAAGTGACTTGTCTAGGGTCCCATAGCTAGTAAGTGTCCGAAGTTGGATTCGAACTTGGGCCTTCCTGACTCCAAACCCCCCTAATTGCCTCATGAAATGAAAGAGTTAGACGGGATAATCTCTAGAGTCCTTCCAACAATACCACTACTAGGTCTTTACACAAAAGAGATTAAAGAAAAAGGAATTCTACAGAATTATTTATACTAGCTCTTTTTGTGGTGGCAAAGAATTGGAAATCAAGAAGATATTTATCAATTGGGGAATGACTGAAAAAGTTGTAGCATATGATTTTGATGGAGTGGTACTGTGCTGTGGGAAATGATGAGGGGGATAGTTTCAGAAAAACATGTCAAGACTTTGTATGAACTCAGCCAAAGTAAAGGGAGAAGAACTGGAAGATCATTGTGAACAGTAACAATGATGATCAACTATTAAAGAACTGGCTACTCTGATCAATATAATAATCGAAGGCATTTTCCCAAGAACTCATGATGAAAAAAATGTTATCCAGGGGAAGCTAGGTGGTGCAGTGGATAAAGCACTGGCCCTGAATTCAGGAGGACCTGAGTTCAAATACAGCCTCAGACACTTATTAGGTGTGTGACCGTGGGCAAGTCACTTAACCCTTACTGCCCTGCAAAAAATAAAAAGGAAAAAGAAAAAAATGTTATCCAACTCCAGCAAGAGAACTTATGGACTCTGAATATAAATTGAAATATATTTTTTCACTTTATTTTTCTTTCTTTTTTTGAAATATAGCTAATATATAAATATGTTTTGCATTATTTCACATGTATCACTGATATTATATTGCTTGCCTTCTCAGTGGTTGCAGAGTATGGGTTGGAGGGAGAGAATTTGTAACTTAAATTTTAAAAAGAAAAGAATGTTAAAAATAAATAAGTAATAATTTTTTTAAGTGAGGCAATTGGGGTTAAGTGACTTGCCCAGGGTCACACAGCTAATAAATGTTAAGTGTCTGAGGCCGGATTTGAACTCAGGTCTTCCTGACTCCAGAGCCAGTGCTCTATCCACTGCACCACCTAGCTGCCCCCAATAAGTAATAATTTTTAAAAATATATGTCAGGGGCGGCTAGGTGGCGCAGTGGATAAAGCACCGGCCCTGGATTCAGGAGTACCTGAGTTCAAATCTGGCCTCAGACACTTAACACTTACTAGCTGTGTGACCCTGGGCAAGTCACTTAACCCCAATTGCCTCACTTAAAAAAAAAAATATATATATATATATATATGTATATATATATATATATATATATATATATATATATATATATATATATGTCTACTAGAATCCAGTTCAAGATGTCTGAAAAGCAGTTAGAAATGCAAGACTGGAAGTCAGCAGAGAGTTTGGAGAAGAAAAGATAGATGGTAATTAAATCTATCAGAGCTGATAAAATCATCAGGTGGTATAAAGGGAGAAGAGGATCTAGGACAGAACCCTGTGGGCTAACTATGGTTAGAAGGCATTGGGGGCAGCTAGGTGGTACAGTGGATAAAGCACTGGCCCTGGACTCAGGAGGTCCTGAGTTCAAATCCGGCCTCAGACACTTGACACTTACTAGCTGTGTGACCCTGGGCAAGTCACTTAACCCTCATTGCCCCCCACACACAAAAAAGAATGCATTAACTGTATAAGGATCCGGCAAAAGAGACTGAGAAGGAACAGTCAGGTAAAAAAACCAGGAGAGAATGGTATCTTGAAAAGTCAGAGAGAAGAGAGTATTGAGAAGGAGAGGGGTGTAGAGAAGCCAAGGAGAATGAGGGTTGAGGAAAAGCCACTGGATTTGGCAATTACAAGATCACTGGTAATTTTGGAGAGAGCAATTTCAGTGAAATGATAAGAGGCCAGACTGTAAAGAGTTAAGAAGAGAGTGAGAGAAGAGGAAGTGGAGGCATCTATTGTAGACAACCCAACTCATTATATGAGAGAGATAGAAGTGAAGGAGGAGCTATGACAGAAGACATTTGAATGATGTGAGGTAAGAAAGAGGGAAAAAGAGGGAGTTCATGGCAAAGTACTCAATTTTTCTGTAAAAGATGAGGCAAGTTTCTCACCTAAGAGGATAAGGGAAAGAGGAGTCATAGAAGGTTTGAAGAAGGAATGAAAGAGTTTAGAAAAATTGATATGGAGAGTGGAATAAAGAATTTATAAGGCAGGTATAGTAGAATTATGTAGCAGCAGTGAGAGCCTAATTGGGGTTGTATAATTTAAATCTGTAGTGGACCCAATAAGAACAATTATATGCTTTTCTTCATATTAGTTCAGCTGTGTGAGCATGGTATGTATGTTTGTGAGTGTGTATATTTGCGTAGGAGAAAAGTTGGTGAGTGGCTGAAGCATTGTTGTTATTCGGTTGTATCCAACTCTTCACAACTCTGTGGACCATGATGGCCATGAGGTTTTCTTGGCAAGGATACTGGAGTGGTTTGCCATTTCCTTCTCCAGAGGATTAAGGCAAACAGAGGTTAAGTGACTTGCCCAGGGTCACACAGCTAGTAAATGTCTCAGGCCAAATTTGAACCCAGGTCTTCCTGACTCCAGACCAAGCTCTCTACTCACTAAACCATCTAGCTACTTCTGGTTGATGGATAGCAGGGTGCAACTGGCAAAATGATAGAAGGATTAGGGACTCAGAACAGTAGTATGGTACAGAGTTGAATTGTTTCACCAATGGGTCAAGATAGATAGGGAAAAGAGGAAAGAGTGGCTAGAGCAGGGAAGATGGTATGGGAGATAACTGAGGGGTCATGAGATTGGAAGTCACAGTGCAGACAAAGACTTAGGTTTAGTAAGAGAAGGCAGAGGGAGAGGTGAACATCCAGTGTGGAGATGATACATTTGTGGGTGATGGCAAGATCAAGGGTATGACTCTTATTTGTGTTTGGCTGAAGTAGGGTAAAGGATAAAATCAGGGGAAATAAGTAGGTTGGGGAAATGTGTGGCTATGATGTTTGAGGGAAAGTCAATATGTATGTTCAAGTACCCTGTATTAGGGCAGGAGTGGTGTGGGAACTGAATCAACCATACTTTCTCCATCTTGTGACACAATTGTGGATCTAGCTCAATTCCCTTTCTATTCAATTATGGGTGTAGTCCAATTTCTGTCTTGAAAGAAAATCATATTGCATTGTTTGAACTAAGGCCTGTGTAGCCAGGAAGTTGGACCATCTCTACCTGCTATTTAAAGACCCTTAACTAAGGACTCAGATTATGCTTACCAGAAGCTCAGTGAGATCCAAAGACTAATGCAAGGCACTTTCTCACAATTATACATCTCAAGCAAACCATATGTCTTATCTGAAAACTGGCCCCATACTGGTCAATCAGTTATGGTTTCCCTGTTCCTTTTATTAAATGCAGACATGTGGAGGGAATGAGACATCTTTTTCTCTGATTTCAGGAAATTACCCCTATTCATTCTCCTCATCTCAACTTGGAAAGTCCCTAAACTTTCCTCCAATTAGAAATCAGATCACCTAATTTTGTATCCTGGTTATTTGTTTTATTTTAATTAATTGGTCTTATTTGATTAATTATTGTCTCAATGTTTGATTAATTATCTGCCTCAATTGTATTCAGGGTCTTTGGAGTGATGGGGGAATCCACTGACCTGTTTATTATGCCTCTTTTGCTAAAAAAAAAATCACATAAATCAGATTGTTTCCTCGCTTATTCCACCATAATTGAGGAGAGAAAAATTGCAAACCATGTACTAAACTCCCTGAAGAAGGAAGAAGAATAACTTGGGAAACTTTAGATAACAGCTACCAGGATTTTGAGTGATGGAGGAAGGGGAAGAACCTGGAAGTGGCAATGGAGAACAAGGTGTATTCTGATTCCCCTAATCCGACTCTCTAACCAGTGAGCTGAAGATGATGAGTAAAGGTGCAACTAATACAGGGAAGGGTGGCCTAGGCAGCTGTGTCATCAGTAACAGTAAATGGAAGGAGAAGAGGAAAAGGATGAAGAGAAGTTTTTTGCCTATGGAACAGGCATGCCAGAGGACACAATGGAAGGAGTGGGTAGTATTTGGTTAGAACTTTAGGGTGAGTAGTTGAGGGGGACCCACCAACTGTCCTCTTCTTCCTCTTCCTCATCCTTCAAGGGACAAGCACTGGAAGGGATGGAAATCCTGAGGTCAAAAGGAAGGTTGATCTTTCATCCAAGGTTCTCCACATCCCATATGGAAAATCAGGCTGGCAGCAGGAAGTGGAAGCTGTCTCATAGTGGCAAAGATATAAATCATGGCTTTGAGAAAGATGGAAGATACCTAGGCTCTTGCTATCTTCCCTCAGGAAACACAGGAGATGGAAGGCCCAAGACATGGTCAGAGGAAGTTTTGGGTCTTCTTTTCCCCTGAGGAGACTAGAGATCCCATAGCAGCAGGAAGAGGTCTATCAATATCCCCAAAGACAGCATCAAAGATAGTAATGTCTGTATCCAGCACAGTGGATCTAGGAATTGTTTTTTTTTTAATTTGGATCCCTAGTGCCTGTCACATGATAGGTTCTTAACAAATGCTTATTGATTGATTAACTGAATAACCCTGAGAGGTAGGCATAATTATTCTCCCCATTTAACAGATGAGTAAATTATTGAGGCTGACAGAATTTAAGTGACTTACCCAAGGCCACACAGCTAGTAAGTACCTGCGGCAAGATTCAAACTCAGGTCCTCTTAATACTAAATCTAGCACAGTATTATTTAGAGGAGATGGAAGAGTCCAAAATAATCCTGTAAAAAAAATAATAACATGTGTAGGATTTCTCTTTAAGCTCTAAACTGTTCTAGTAGAATTTAGAATGTTCTACTAAACTAAATATGACTACTGCTATGGAACTAGAATCCTAATTCATTGGGTCTGTGATTAATTAATGCAGATGATCTTACAGAACTATCTAGAAACCAAACTTTTCAAAATAAGCAAAACTAAAAAAACTATGAGATACAAATACTTAAATGTCAGTGTAACCCTGAAAGGAGGAGAGTATTCAGGTAAGAAGGACTAATTATTTTGCAAGAAGGAAACTCACATTTTGTTCTTCTCAGGAACATGACTTTCCTAACCCTGGCTACTTTCTTGATTTATGCATATATAGATAAGAAATTTTACTAAAAAAACTTTTTTAAGTTTTTAAAACACAAGCCTTAGCCCCAAAGGCCCTAGGTCTTCAACATGAGTCTCAAACTGCATTTGCCAATAGGGTGAGGGAAACTGAACCCTATACCCCCTCTAAATCACACTGTCAGAATCATACATTTTTAGAGCTGAAATTGAATTTAGGCATTTACTCAATTCAATAAGGATTTATTAGCGTTCTTTTGTGGGCACGGCTCTGTGCTAGGGTCACAGATGCAAAGAAAAAAAACTAGCCTTAAGGAGCTCCCCCCCCCCTTTTTTTTTACTGGAATCAATTCATTACAGAATCTCAGAATCACATATGTGAAAAAGATCTCAGAAGTTATCTAGTTCCAACTGTAGTTGTACCAAAATCCTCCTACAAACCCCACTACAAATGTTTTCACTTAAAAAAACCTCAAATGACAGGGTAGGTCCAATAGTATGCTGGAAGTGACTCTTATAAGCTTAAAAGCTGATGGTAAATTTTGCCAAATTCTGAAAATTAGGCTTGATTTTTTTTTTCTTGATTGTCTAAACTTGTTATAGAAAAAATATTAAAATGTAGATTCAACTTCAAAGTATGTCTAGTCCACCTTTGTTGTTTTCTGGAGAGATGGTTTGAGATAACTTGAATTATTGGAGAATTTTATTACTTATAATGAGCCTAAATCAAATTCAATTTCCATTTATTGGTCCTAGCTCTGATCCCTATAGTGAAACAAAATGAATCTAATTCTTCTTCCAAGTGACAGCCAGCCCTTCAAAAACTTGAAGACAAATATCCTCTTCCTCATCCTTCCCCATCTTCTATTCTTTAGGCTAGATCAACTAAATATCCCGCAGTGGTCTCAAGGTTTCTAACCATCTTTTTCCACCCTTCTCTGTACCTGTATAGGTTGACTGCTCCTATTAGAATGAATGTAAATTTCTTGAGGACCAGAACTATATCACGTTTCTATTTGTACTACCAGTGTCTAGCACAGTGCCTGATATATAATAGGCACTTAAAAAATGGTTTTTCCTTCATTCACTATTCTGGACACCAGGCTCAATAGTGATGTGACCTATTCAGATCACTTGGTCAGTTGGGGTTCAAACTCAAATATTTGTAATGATCTTTGGTCCACCTACCCTGAGGTACTCTCCATGGCAGTGATAATAGTCCAGTCCCGTTGTTATAAGGATGCTTTCCCACCACCTTAGGGTTCACTAATTAATATGTCAGGACCTGAGCCTATACTGCTTTCCCACATCAACCAAATAGCATCCCCTTGGGAACTCATTGGGGTTGACTGAATATCAAATCTCAGCCATAACTAACACCCTGACTAATAATTGGGAAAAGAGTGAATAGTCCTAACCCATTTGGGTCCCTATATAAATTCTGCCACATGCCCAAATCCCTGGCACCATTCTCCAACAAAGAATGATTCACCCCAGTCTACCATAGTCCTTTCCCCAGAGTAAGCTCTTCCTAGTTATAAGTATGTACTGATAAACTTGCTTGTCTTGGTTTTTGGTTTTGGGAGATTTGGTGGGGCAGGGCAATGAGGGTTAAGTTACTTGCCCAGGGTCACACAGCTAGTAAGTGTCAAGTGTCTAAGGCTGGATTTGAATTCAGGTCCTCCTGAATCCAAGGCTAGTGCTCTATTTAGGTGGCCAGTGCCACCTAGCTGCCCATAAACTTGCTTGTTTTACCTGAATTCAGCCTCTATGGTCCTTGCAGCCCTGTTCCAGAGCTGCCTTACCATGGCCTCATGTGACTTCCCCTAGATATGCCTGACCCCTGACACGATGTCAGGATAGTCTAGACCTAGCAACCTTTTCCCAAACTAACTTTCTCTTAGGTAGAAGTCTAACCTTCAGAGAGCAGCTCCTACCTTCAAAAAGTTGTCTTAGGGGTCTGAGGAGGAACTAAGACTATAAAATACTGTGCCTCAGGAGGAAGGACTCTTCATTTCTGTAACTGATTCTGGAGCTAGGACTAGGAGCTTGCCCTGAACCTTGTATTCCCTTCCACCCTGACCTCTTAGGCAGAGCCAGTAGGACTAGAACAATGCTGTATCTAGTCACACATCCTCCATCTTGGATTTGTGAAATTGATATTTTTTTAATACAGTGTAGACTTTTACAATTATCTCTATTAAATGTATCACTATCTGCATCCAGAGAAAGAACTGATGAATGGAAGCATGTATAGAATAATTATATATATATATACATATATATATATATACACATACATATACATATATATTTGTGTCTGATAGTAGCCATCTCCAGGGTAAAGGAAGAGGGGGGAAAAGGAAAAAAATATATAACTTTATTATATATTTTAAAAGAATAGCAAGTTGTATATAATAGGTTTTTAGTTTCATGTGCAATCATATCTTTTTATTATACTATGTTACAGAAATGCTTGTTTTATTCCATAAATTAAAAATTAAGTAATTTTTTTTAATGTACCACCACAAACTTTATGTAGAGTGAGGTAAGCAGAACAATTTGTACCATGGCTATAATGGGGGGAAAAAACAACTTTGAAAGTACTTTGATCAATGCAACATGATGACTTCAGAAGACTAATGATAAAATCATGCTTTCCATCATTTGGCAGTGAGGATTAAAGATTCAGAACAAGACATAGATTTTTAGAAATAACCAATGTGCAGATTTATTTTGCTTAATTATACTTATTTACTACAAGGGAAAGGTTGTGTTATTTATTTGCTTCCTTATTTTGCAGAGGAAAGTTATAGATGGTGGGAAAAACATGGACAAAGGGGAATAATGATAATGATATCCCTCCCAAAAAGAAAGGAGTATCAATGAAATATTTTAAAAGACACAGAAGAGAACAAAAGAAGTTCAAAAGAGGACACAGATAAGCAGGACAATAATGAAATGGAATATCAGTTTTAAATTTAATATATATGTAAAAAGACTTAGTCTTTGAAAGTACAGGACATAATCTCAGAAAAAGGGCCAACTGTAAAAACAAGGCCCAACCAGGTGATCCCTTTTGTGAGATTCTAACAGGTCCTAGGAGTGAATTAGAAAGTGAGAAACAGCATTGGAGGAAGAATGATTGGTCATGCCCCAAGGTGACCTAGGAAAGTGAAATAGTTCAAAAGTCAGTGAGATTCAATGAATCAGAGCAGGAAAAGGGGAGGCTACAGGGAAGGCATATGGAACTAGGAGAATGGAAATGCAGGTGCTACATGGAGCAGGGATAGAACAGCAGGTATGAGGCTGTGTGAGCAGATAAGCACGAGAAAATTCTATATCCCAGAGCAGAGAGAGAATGCTTGTACTGAGAAATCCATCTGGGCAATCAAGGAAACAAGCTTTTATTAAGAACCCACTATGCGGGGCAGCTAGGTGGCGCAGTGGATAGAGCACCAGCCCTGGAGTCAGGAATACCTGAGTTCAAATCCGGCCTCAGACACTTAACACTTACTAGCTGTGTGACCCTGGGCAAGTCACTTAACCCCACTTGCCTCACTAAAAAAAAACTTAAAAAAAAAAAAAGAAAGAAAGAACCTACTATGCACCAGGCCCTGTGCTAATTGATTCACAAATATTATTTCCATTTAATCCTCAAAACAACCCTAGGAGGTAGGTTCTATTGTTATCTCCACTTTACAGTTGAGTAAACTGAGGCAGGAAGCTTTCATGTGATTTGCCCAGGGTCACACAGCAAATAAGTATCTGAGGTTGTATTTCAATTCAAGTCCTCTATCCACTGCCCTGTCTAGCTAGGAGTACTAGCTGTGTGACCCTGGTCAAGTCACTTAACCCTGTTTGCCTCAGTTTCATCTGTAAAATGAACTGGAGAAGGAAATGGCAAACTATTCCAATATCTTTGCCAAGAAGACCCAAAATGGGGTAACAAAGAGTTGGGCACAGCTGAAAAAACTGAACAACATACATATGATGAGGAAATAGATTTTATGCCATGTCAGCTTTTTTGAGATCTAAAAAAGCTTATATGCAAAGGTATCTCCAGACTGGCATTGTTTACAGGTTGGCAGTATGTGTATCCAAAGGTCAAGCACAATTAAAACAGGAATCACTTGGGCTAACTTTGCACAGAACCATTCTTATTTCTATAGTTACTCCATATCCAGGAATCTGGAACCACACCCCTTATCAAATGCCTGCTCTTACACTAAGATACTTATCTGTAACAGTTTACTGCCAAAGTTGTGTGTGTAAATAGCAGCCAAAGAAAAAACAGAAAAATCTTATCTCTAACCTTGGCCTAGTATTCAAGCCCAAAGAATAGTATTCTAGGTTTTAGACCTAACAGGAGCCTTCAAAATAATTTAGTTGCTTGGAGTCCAACTCAAATAGAAATGGGGGCCACTAAACCATAAATAAGAATTCCTGTGGGTTGCATGGTGACTTAGAAAACCACATATCAATATTGTCTATGTTCTATTACATATTTATATATTTAGTTAAATATTTCCCAATTATATATATATATTAGGCAATGGGGGTTAAGTGACCCCAATTATATTTTAATCTGGTTCAGGTACACTGGTAAGGGCCTCCATTAATCTAATCCAATCCCAATGACAATGAGTGGCAAAGATGGTATTTGAAGTTTACACAAGTACTTAATACTTGATTGATTGGTTTATTAAAATGCCAGAAATGATGTTCAAACTCATATTCTCTGACACCAAATCTGTTTCACTTTCAACTCTACAACTTTTGTCAAACTCAGTATTCTCATCTGAAAAATGGGAATAATTTCTGCCCCATATCCATTACAAAGCTTAAGATGATCAAATGAAATAATTAAGGTAGTATAATGTCATAGAAAGCGCATAGAATCAGGAAAGCTGTGTGGAATCTTTTCTCCCTTCTTAGTAATTACCTGTGTTATAGGGACCACCTCCCCCAATATCTCCCTGTACTGTTTGAAGACACTCCCCCCAAATCTTTTAAGACTAAAGCGGGGTGGGCATCTAGGTGGCACAGTAGACAAAGTAGGGGCCCTGGATTCAGGAGGACCCGAATTCAAATTGTGAGAAATGGGTAGTTGTCTCCTCTCAATGTGGATATAACAGTCAGTCATACTCCCCCTGACTTGTTTGTAGGACAAAGGTCTCAGATCCCCTCCTCCCCCTCAGATTAGCAAGGTCACATGGTTCAAGGAGCCCTGGTCTCAATAAGGTCCGCTCCAGAATTGTGTCCATATAAGGAAGTATAAGGTCCACTCCTGAGTCATGCCCATACAAGGAAGAGGGGTGGTAATACTGCGTTCTGATTAGCTAGTTTTTGCGAGTAGATTGTAACCCTTGAGTAATTGGACCATTGATGAAAAAGGGGAGAGTCCATTTGCGTTAGGGACTAGGGTATAAAACAGGGCCTGCGAGCCCCCTTTCTGGGTACCCACTAGCTGCACACTAGGGTGCCTCCTTCTCATGAGAAGAAAATAAAGCCTTTGTCACTTCGCTGCTGAGTTCCTGAGAATTATTGAGAAGAGGATGGATTTTTCCCTCACAAAATCCAGCCTCAGACACTTGACACTTACTAGCTATGTGACTATGGGCAAGTCACTTAATCCTCATTGCCCCACAAAACAAAACAAAAAACAAAAAAAAAACACTAAATAGTGCCATTCTTGCCTTGTGGTGGGTTTTATAAACATGAGAGGCAGTGTGATAGAAGAGAAAGAATGCTAGAAATGGAGTCAGAGGGCCTGGGTTCAAATCCCAGGTTTCCTCCTTAAAACCCAGGGGATCTTGGCCAGGACACCCTCCAGTCCTCAGATTCCTCATCTGTAGTCAAGCTGGTGGAACTAAGTGACTTCCAAGGTCTCTTCCATCCTAAAGCTATGACCCTAAGATGTTCGTTCAAATGACAGAGCTACCATTGTGTGTGTTTAACATTTCTGAGCTCAGCCTCATCTTTAAAGTTAAATGGTTAGCTTACATGATCTCTAAAGTCCCTTTCAGTTCTGACACAAGTAAAATGCTTTTTAATGATAAAATATTATGTAAATGTGAGTTATTTGAATGTGCTAAGCATTTATCTCAGGACACAGCTGTCTTTTGGACATGACGATAGAAAGCTTCCATATTCTGAAAACCTTAGACTCATAGAATCCTACAGCTGGGAAGGACCTGATTTATTTCCTATACCCTCATTTTACAGGAAACAGAGGCCCAAAAAGGGAAAGTAGTTTCCACAAATTTCTGTAGCAACTAGGTATGTGGTATTATGCCTGAGGCTTCACCTATTCAGGCTGATTTTTCCTCTGTAAAAAAAACAAAACAAAACATTTCATCTGGCAAATGAAGAAAACCACTTCCCCGAGGTATATTGGATTCTATATGCACATTTTATACTTCTGATCATTTGCCTGTAATGGATCGTGTCTGCCTTTCCTCAAGTATCAGGTACGTTTTATGAAAAACACCCCTCTCCCCACAGTGCTCTTGACTAGGACCCAAGGCTCCAAGGGCGGGGCAAAGGAGGAGAAATATCCAGGAATCAGATTACCTCATCATCACTAACAACTGAAAGATGAGTTAGTTCCTCCTTCAGCCCCTGGCTTCATTTCTGAGAAGTTAGTAGGATTCCCAATAAGTTCCAGCCTACACGGGAGAGAGGCTCTGTATTCCACAAGTGCATTGTGTGTGTCTCCGAACGAGGTAGGTGCCTGATTTTTCAGTCCTAAATGAAGGGGGAAAGGATTTTTGCAGTCTCGAATCAGGTTAGTTTTTGTTTGTCAGAAAGACAGTCCCTCCTGTCTTGAGCTGTTTCCAAGACTAAGAAAATCTATGTTCTTGTGCCAGAGTTCCCTGTTAAAGAGAAGTTCCCTGAAACTGAGCCAGATCCCAAGTTAAGACAATCAAGGACCCATGGCATATGAGAAGGGACCTAAGAATCAAAGAACACAAAATATGCAGACTTTTGGATTACAGAACCTATCATATTAAAATTGGAAGGGACTTTAGAATGATAGGACTTAAAATGACAGAGCCAGAAAGAACCTTAAGAATGTCTGTCATGGGGGCAGCTAGGTGGTGCAGTGGATAGAGCACTGGCCCTGGATCCAGGAGGACCTGAGTTCAAATCCGGCCTCAGACACTTAACACTTACTAGCTGTATGACCCTGGGCAAGTCACTTAACCCCAACTGCCTCACCCAAAAAACAAACAAAACAAAACAAAACAAAAAGAATGTCTGTCATGTAGTTCAACCCCTTAATTTTATAAAAGAGGAAACCAAAGCTCAGATGCTGCCAAGGAGAAGTGTGCCATCCTTTGTTTTCAGAAATAACTGATAATCAAGGCAGATACATAGGATGGAATCCCTTAAATGGGATTCCAGAGATTGGGCTTCTACTCCTTCCCCAGCCACTAATTCACTGTGAGACCTTGGGCAAGTTACTTGCTGTGTAGGCCTGAGTTACCTGAGGCGGTTGAAATAGATGACCTCCAATATCCTTTTTGACTCTGTCATTTAACGTTTATGTGTCCCTGTATAGTTGAGATTTAGTTAACTAATGGTTTTTGTTTTTGTTTTTGTTTTTTTGCTTTAAGATTTAAGTCATTACCTACAGGGAGAACTATCCCAAAATGAGTCTGAAAACCTAGGTTCTCATCCTTCCTTGGCCCTAATTCATTGTGTGACTTTGGGCAAGTCATTTCACATCTCTAGAATTCAATTTCCTCACCTTTATAGGGAGCTGAACTAAATGATATCTAAAATCAGTGTTTTCTAGTTCTGAACTTATTTCCTTTTGTGATTAATATTCTCATTTTTTAGATAATGTTGATAATAATAGCTCTTTAACATATATTGGCTTATTTAAATCCTAAGAGTAATATTTGCAGAGTGAGGTGCTGCCACTATTATTCTGCCCATTTTATAAAAGAGAAAAAATTGAAATTCAAAGGAGTGATGATTCCAGGTGTTATTACAAATTATAATGTATATCAATCAATCAACAAGCATTCAGTAAGCACCTCTAGCCAAAAGCAAAAGTCCCTGTGACCCCCCCACCCCCACTCCCCAGGAGTTTATATTCTATTGGAGGTTTTACAAATGCATACAAAGCAAATAGAGGTGATAAGGAAGCACTTACAGCTGGGAAGATCAGGTAGTCTTTGAGTTCAGTTTTGATGGAAGCCTAAAAATTCTAAGAGATAGAGATAAAGAGGGAGAACTTTCCAGGCATAGGGGAAAACCAGTGCAAAGGCACAGAGATGGAAGATGGAACTCTAATTGTAAGAAATAGCAAAAAGGCCAGATTGGCTGGACTATTTAGAGTGCATGAAAGGATATAGGATGGAACTTGCTGAAATCCTAATTTACCAGAAGCCAAGCCAGGAATTGAAGAACAGCTCTTCTTTTAAATGGCTGGGGAAAAAAATAACTTGGTTTGAGGTTGTGAAGGGTTTTTAAAGCCAAATAAAGAAATGTATATTTGGTCTTAGAGGCAAAAGGGAGCCATTGGGACTTTTTGAGGAGAGGGAGTAATATGAGACTCTATGCTTTAGGAAAATCACTTTGGTAGCTGTGGGGCAGATGGATTGGAGGGAGGAGAGACTCAAGGCTAAGAGACCAATTAGGAGATTATTAAAACAATTTGGGTGAAAGGGCATGAGGCCCTGAACTGGGGTGTTGGCCATGTGAGTGGAGCTAAAGGAATGGATGTTAGCAACGTTGTAGAGGTAGAACAGAAAAGGCCTGACAATTGGATAGTGGGGTGAGAGACAAGGATGAGCCACAAAGCATAGCCCAGGGATGTTCTTGATTGGCTTTACTGAATGGGACTAACTCTTTGAGATAGCAAGAATAGAATAAAGTTGTGAATCTGGGAGAGTAAAAGAATGATGGCACCCTTGATAGAAACTGAGTTTTCCTGGGACTCTTATCCTCCACTATATTGTGGTCTTACCATTCCCACTGGAAATGTAGACAAAAATAACAAGCAGCACTTTGAAGTTAAGTCTCATTAAAGTAATTTCCCTGTGCGGTGAGATGCCCCTATTCTTTGTTCTCTAAAAAGACAAATAATTTAAGCAATAAAGAGCCAGGGAGCTTCATCCTGTGGAATGACATTGTCAGTCATTAATATTAGCTTGAAAGATTTGGCAATTAATGCTGGAGGTCAAATTACAAGATTTTGAAAATGGTGGGATAAGACAGACTTACAAACTTAGAGGTGTTTGTTGAAGAATACATAAGATCAAGTAGAAATTAGCACCACAAAGCCCATTATCACAACCCAAGATTCAGGATATGCAATCCTGAGCCCCTGCTTCCTACACTCTGAGAAATGCTTTGTGACTCATCTATATCAAATGTACATAGGAACCCAGTGGACATTGCTCTAATCCAGAGTCAATCTATTTCTCTGTTATCATACTTATACTCTCACTAGAAGTGTCAATAAGGGCCTCACCCAGTCCAAATCATTTGTTGCAGTACTCCACCTGTAAGATGCCCCTATCCTGAGCTGTGGGCATGCATGCTGACTCCATATTAGTTCCTCATTCATGAACATTATGGTCCCTAGGTCAATGAAGGGATAATCTTCCCTGCTTTATTCTGGGCAGCTAGGTGATTATATAGATTGATAAATTTTGCTATTACCAATTAATAGGCTGTGATCTCTATTTAAGAAGGAGAAATAACATATAGCCTACCATCTATTATCCCAAACTGTAGTTGCCTGAGTATAAGTGCCAATATGGGCATGTCTGTCCTTAATTAAAGCACATGATTTATCTCTCCTGAGATGACCTTGTGACAAATTCAAGGTAATAAAAGGGAAGATTGGGTTGGCAGGAGGCAATAACAATAGGGAAGATTAGGTGGTCTTTGAGTTGAACTTTGATGGAAACATAGTGATTCTAAGAGAAAGAAGTGAAGAGGGAGAACAGGAACTCTGGCGAGTAGTCAGCTTGCCTCTTGGAATTGCAGAGAAGTACCAGGAGGATAGATCCTGGGGAAGGAAAAAAAAGAGGGGGGACTTAGCCAGAAAAGCAAAACTTAAGGCATGAGTATGTTACTATAACACAGTTATCAATGTAGTTCCTAACAACTACTATCCTCCCCCACAGTCTCAAAGGGCCTTCCAGCCAAATTTTGAAAATAAAAGAAATTAACTTAGTTCTGTGAATAATTCCTGCATTCAAATCCTCTTTTCATGATTCAGAATGACAAGGATGTGACCAAGGAGTTTTCTAAGTCTGTCTCAGCCTTCAGCCATGAGCAAGCCATGACAAGCTGACCCATATCAATATACAATAATCCATTTATTCATCTTTGATTAACTCTCCACAGCAGTTATTCTAGACCTCTCTTTTCTGAAGCTCCCAGTCACTCCCACCCACTCCCACTCCAGTTTCTTTATTTCTTACTCCACAGAGAAGATCAAGGTCATTTGTTGTGATAGCCCTCATTTCCCATTCTATACCTTAAAAACTCCATCTTACCAAGGCTAACTCTTCCACATGTACCCACCTACTAAGGCATTTTACTCCATTAGTCACTGTTAATAAGAATTGAATTAAATTGAACAAGCCTTTATTAAAAACCTACTATGTTCAAGGAACTGTACTAGGCTATAGAGACACAATCTTTAAAAAAAAAAAGTCATAACTATAAGCCTCAAGGAACTTACAGTTGGAAAAAGAGAGGAATCAATGGTTTTGGAAGCAAAGGGATAACATGGTTACAACTGTTTCTACAGCAACTCAATTTTATGTAGCCCTTTCAGGTTACAAAGCACTTCCTTCACAATAATCTCTTGAGGTATATAGCGGGGATATTATTATAACTGTTTTATAGATGAGAAAGCTAAAATTTCAAGAAACTAAGTGATTCACCCACTATCACTTTAATTAATAAATATGAGAGTCAAGATATAATTAGCCTCCTTATTCAAAGTCTAGTGCCCATCCTACCCACCATCCTTCTTAAACATTGGCTTCTGGAATAAGATCTGCAATAAACCAGAATCTCTAACCTCACTTTGACCATTAGAGCTGGTCTCTCCAGTGGACTAACTGAATATATCTATCTGGAGTCTGAAGAGGTTGATGACTTATCTACATATCTATTCCCATAGCATTGGCACCCAGCATACATGACTGAGAAACCTGGGGAAAGTGAGGATCAACCTCAGCATAAAGGGGAGATTTGACTGCAGTTGTTTGATACATTGCCTTGTTGGTCTCTATTCACCAGTGCCATTCAAAGGGGATAGCAAATAAGGGTGATCACCCCAGTTCTAAACTTGCAAAGGAAGGAAGGAAAGGAGGGAGGGAGGAAGGCAGCCAGGATGGCTTTATTAAGTGCCCACTATGGGTTGAGCACTGTGCTAGGTACTTTACAAATATTAACTCATTTGATCCTCACAACAAAGCTGGGAGGTAGGTTCTATTGTAATCTTCATTTTACAGTTGAAGAAACTGAGGCAGAAAGAAGTTAAGTGACTGTGCAACCTGGGTCACTCAGCTAGTGAGTATCTAAGGCTATATTTGAACTCAGGGCTTCTTGACTGCAAGCCTATCACTTTATCCACTGTGCCACCTAGATGCTTCCTAGCAAAGCCCTCAGTTTGTCGGGCAACATCAAAATGTGGGTATACCACCCCCAGAAGGCAGCAAATTGAAGAAATTTCCCATGTGATATCTACTGCTTTCAAAAAAAATGTAGGGGGCAGCTAGGTGGCACAGTAGATAGAGCACCGGCCCTGGAGTCAGGAGTACCTGAGTTCAAATCTGGCCTCAGACACTTAACACTTACTAGCTGTGTGACCCTGGGCAAGTCACTTAACCCCAATTGCCTCACTAAAAAAAAAAAAATGTAAAGCAACCAAAGAGCCTCCATTTTAATCCTCACTCCTGGACAAAGAATTGCTCTTAAGAAGGTGAAGTTTTTGAAATAAATTATAGTGGAAGAGAGGCAGAGGCCTGGATTTGGATCCAGAAGACCTGTCTTCTAATCCTAACTCAATTACTTTCTACCTGGGTGACTTTGAACCAATTGGTTCTTCTGTATCTCAGTTTCCTCATCTGGGGTGGGGGGTGGGGGAGAAGAAAGAGGTTAGGCCAAATAATCTTGAAGGCCCCTTTTAGCTCTAAATCCTATAAATTCATGACTTTGTAAGGGCCTCAGTCATCTAACAAAAATTACAATATGGGGGCAGCTGGGTGGCACAGTGGATGGAGCACCAGCCCTGGAGTCAGGAGTGCCTGAGTTCTGATCCGGCCTCGGACGCTTGACACTTGCTGGCTGTGTGACCCCGGGCAAGACACTTAACTCCAGTTGCCTCACAAAAAAAAAAAAAAAAGAAGAAGATTTTTAAAAAATTACAATATGTTACATTTTCTAAGGGAAGAATGTGAACTCTAAAGTCCCTTCTAGGTCTCAGAATTTATTCTTTATACTAATATGATGTAGTAAAAAGAGCAGTTACTTAGAAGAAGGAGTCCTGGGCTTTAGTCCAAGCTCTTTCCTAAAAAGCTCTGTAAGGTTGAGCAAATAATTTCTTTTCTCTGGGCCTCAGTTTTCATATCTACAAAATAACAGGGACATTTAAAACTCATCTAGACAGTCAAAATCAAATGCATATTCATTCAAGCAGGAACCATCCTAAATTTAACATGTTTTTGGTAATGAACTATTCAGTCTTTATTTATATTACAAAATGGCTTTTAAACATCTTAATTTTTTAGAAGACATTTCTTTGTATGATTGTTCAACTGACAGTTTAAGATTATGCTGTTTGATCATCCTAAAATCCTTGTGAGTAAGATAGCCTTTACCCCCTAAACTTAAACAAGACCCATATTACAGGAGCAGCGTCTTTCTGGAGGCAAATCCTAGAGTCTAATCAAACCCTGCCATTCTGTGACCTAAGAGGCAATGTGTTATAGTGAAGAGAGTGCTAGATTTGAAGTCAGGAGAGGGTTTTCACTTGTTCTCTTTAGCCCCAGAGGGCAGGACCAGGAACAATGGATAGATGTTGCAAGAAGGCAAATTTAAGTTTTATATCAGAAAAATACACTAATGCCTCTAAATCTGTCCAAAAGTGGAATGGTCTGCTTTGAGAGATATTGGGTTTTCCTTCATTGAAAGTTTTCATGTAGAGGCCAGATGATGGATTGGACCAGATGGCCACTAAAGTCCCTTCAAACTCTCTGATTCTGGGACCTGGTTTAAAAATCTCAATCCTAGCACTTATTACCTGTGTTGTCCACGTCATTTTTCAGTCATGTCTGACTCTTTGCAACTCTATTTTGGGTTTCCTTGGCAAAGATACTGTAGTGGTTTCACCATTTCATCCTCCAGCTCATTTTTACATATAAGGAAACTGAGGCAAACAAGGTTAAGTGTCTTGCCCAGGGTCACACGGCTAGTAAACATCTAGGGTTGGATTTGAAATCGGTACTTCTTGACTCCAGGGCTAGTGCTCTATCCACTGTGCCACCTCCCTGTCCCACGGTATGGGGTGCTAACTTGCTAAAATTAACAGTGTAAACAGGTAAAAAAATATTATTAATCTGGGAGAAGTGACTAGGAAGCTTTAATGAAACCTCAGGATGATGAGGCATCTGTGGAATCTGACAAAAGGCATTGTGCTGGTCTGAACCTGTACCGTAGTCAGAGCTCTCAAAGGGTGGGGCCAAAGTAGTTAGATCCTCCAAGTCAGGACTCAGCACAAGTATTTAAAGCACTTTCACAAACACTGTGTCCTTAAATCCTTACAGGAAGTCTGAGAAATGGATCTGAAAGGAATCGATTTCATACCTTAGAGGAGAATTGTAGAGATTATCTAGTCCACAGCTTCTTAAACTTTTTCCACTCATGACCTCTTTTGTCTGAGAAATTTTTATGCCACCTTGGGTATATAGGTATATAAAATAGGTATAAATAACCTTTTACTATTGCCAAATTTTTCTCGAATCCATATGGGTTCATGACCCACAGTTTTCTTTTATCTGGTCTAACCCTTGCTTCTTATATATGAGAAAAATGAGGCCTAAATGAAAGCAGGGATGGAGGTGAGACTTCCTCCAAGGTTAATAAGTGGAACATCAAGGACAATAACCCAGGCTTCCTAACTCCTAGTTAAGTATTCCCTCTACTGCATAAATATAGCAGCACTAGGCTATAAGAGGAAACATGAGGAGAAGAACCACATTTCAACATTGAAACCAATATCAGTAAACAGTTATTAAGCACCAAAAGTACCAGGAAATTAAGTCATAGGTAATTACTGAGTAGGAAAACAAAAATAAACCCCAATATGTTCAACGGTCTCAATGACTCTTGAATAATAAGAAGCATCCCCAGACCTATTTAGTCCTGCCTCCCTAGTCACACAGAAATCCTTGTAAGGTGCCTGTATCATACAGGAATGGGTTTGTCCAGCTAAAGTAAGTAGCTACCTAATCACTAGAGCTCCAGAGGGCAGTGAACAAAGTCCCATGTGGGAGGTGATCCTTCCCCAATCCTTAGCTACTGCCTAGAATGATGCCAGTGTTGTTACCTTAAAGTGAGATCCCTGTTAAAAATTCAAATTCTCTAGGGAGGGAGTCAGAATTGCTTTTTACCGTTTATAAGTATGTGTCATAAATTAATTATAATTTACATTTATATAAGAACGCAAGGTTTAGGGGGCACCTAGGTGGCGCAGTGGATAAAGCACTGGCCATGGATTCAGGAGGACCTGAGTTCAAATCCAACCTCAGATACTTGACACCTACTAACTGTGTGACCCTGGGCAAGTCACTTAGCCCTCATTGGCCCACACGAAAAAAAGAAGAAAAAAAAAGAATTCAAGGTGTATAAAGTCCTTTCCATGCATTATTTTATTTAGAATACTAAAGTATCAAACTTGGAAGTCCATCAAAATTGGGGGTTCTTAACCATTTTTATGCCTTGGACCCCTTAGTCAGTCTGGAGATATCTAATATTACTGTATGCATGTGTGTATGTATGTTACATTCATAATTGAAAGAAATGCTAAATTTCAGCTAAAGGTTTGTGAATATAAGGGTGTATTGTTTTTCTTTTCCAAGGATATTGGACCTCCTAGAATATATCCCAAACCCCTGGGAGTCCCTGGACCCCAGGTAAAGACCTCTGATCTAGATAGACCAACCGATACTCGATCCTTCCTAAAACATCCCCTCCATTAATGTTCACTGAACCTCCATTTGAGCATAGCACCAGGCACATGGTAGGCACTTAATAAATAAATGCTTGCTAACAGAGTACATTACATAATGCCTACCTAATGGGGATGTTGTGAAGAAATATTAATATGCTATATAAATGTAAGTTGCCAGTGTTATTTTTAGATAGCTCTGATGGTTACAAAGTTTCAATCAAACATGTTTAATCCCTCTTCTCTATGATGCCTGAAGATGACCACCAAGTTCCCCTTTGGTCTTCTTTAAATTAAACAGTTCCATTTCCTTCAACAAATCTTCAAATGTCATGTTCTGCAGGGCTCTTGATATACTGATTGTCCTTCTCTAGATACTCTCCAGCATATCAAAGTCTTCCTTAAAATGTGGTGGCCAGAATTGAACGTGATATTTCAGGTACATTCTAACATAAGCATAGAAGAGCAGGTCAGTCACTGGGAAACTATGGACACTATGCTTCACTCAATAAAACTTAGAATGGTACTAACTTTTGTGTCTGCAACATCATACTGCAAATGCATATTGAGCTGACAGTCCACTAAGACCACAGGGTCTTTTTCACTTGAACTACTTATTGTCTAGAGAAGTCTTCCTTCTTCAGTACTTACATGATTGATTTTTAAATCAAAATGTAGGATTTTATATTTATTCCTCTCTAATTTCACCTTATGAGATGCAGTCCATCATTCTAGCTTATCAAGGTCTTTTGGGATCCTAATCAAGTCATTGAATGTGTTAGCCTTCCCACCATTCTGACATCCACAAAATTCATAAAGTTGCAATTTATGCCTTCAAGTCATCACTAAACATGTTGAACAGAATAAGTCTCAGTACAAGTGACTGAGACATTAAATTAGAGACCTCCTTCCACGTTGATATCAATACATTAACCACCACTCTGGTCATTCAAGCTGTCCCATATTCTCTTGACTGTCTCTCCACCTTATCCACAAATATAGCATGAGAAATGTGGATTCTCACAACAAACCCACAGTTAGATACTGAAAATATGTCCATTTTCAAAAAAGGAAACTAAAACCCAGAAAGGTTAAAACAACTTTCCAAAGATCACATAGTAAGTGGCAGAGTTGCAGTTCAAACCCAATACTCCTAAATCAAAATCCAGTGGTTTTTCCAAGGAATAAAATCACATTGGATAGATAGAATGGGATGAGATTATGGGATACAAACTCTATAAAGTCAGTCAAAAGTCAGCACCATAAACTGGTATCAAAAGTCCTAACAAACTCTTAGGAGTTGGAGTTGAAAGGGACCTTACAGGTAACCTCATCCGAATCCTTCATTGTATAGAGGAAGGAAGCAAGAAGCAGTGAAGATAACTGAATTGTCCAAGGTAATAATGAAACCGGGATATAAACCCAGATTCAACCTCTAACTTCAAATCTAAAGTTTGTTCCACTATGCCACTGTTGGATGACTTTGAAAGTGTTTTCAAATTTCCAAATTTCTTTCCATATGTACAATTAATGTTTCACATGCAATGAGAAATTCATGTTTGTTCCTTCATGTTTGCCTCAGCTATAAATATAACTGGAAGAGATTTTCTTGCAAGTGGTCTGACTAATTTTCTCCTCATAAGTTTGTTTGGTCTTTGGGTCCTTTCACCACAGTCTTCCTTGTATGCAAATAAGATGGCCAGTTAAGATAAACTAAACCAAATATGTCTCCCTCCAAGGATGAGGAAAGAACATTTTCTACATGTAGATTCTTGGAATCATAAAATCTGAGAGTTCAAAGGGACATTTGAGGCCAGTAAGTTGAATTCATATCTGAGAAGGAATCCTCATTTTAAAAATCCCCAATAAATTGACACCCAGCTTCTTCTGGAAAGAACTCCAAAGATGGAAACCTGATCATATTCTGAGATAACTCATTGAGTCTTTAGTCAGTACTCACTGTAGCAACAATGTAGGTCTCAGTGATACAGATCTCACTCACATTTGAGGTTTAGAGTCCTCAGATGTTAGCTGCTACCTCTCAGGGTTCTAGGAGAGTGTTAAAGAGAGCCCACTCTTTAACACTGTTACTCTTGAACTGCCACCAGTGTGCTCCCCATTAACAATTAACCAGCCAGACTTAGTCAAGTCTTTGAAAAGGTACTTGCTGAAATTGTGTAGTAAGCAGAGTCAGTATAAATGTAAAACATCTTCCTAAAACCTAAAGTGCATTCTTCCATAAATATGTATAATGTCCACAGGAGAAGTGGGCCTATAAAATACAGAAGCAGTGAGGCTCACATGTAAAGAATACATATGGCAAAAGGGTATCTCCCAACTCTTGGCCCTAGAAGTCCTTTTCTCCCTTCATGGAATTTTTAAACAGCTCCCCCTAAATGTAGCTCTCTGCTGGGCTTCAAGAGTCAGTGCCTTTCTGGAGTTCATAGCAAGCACACTTCTCTCCCATAAGACATCATGATGCCTTTCCTCAGATGCCTAATGCTTTGCCTGTTTGTTCTTGGAGTGTCTCTGTCTGTTCCCAGTGCAGCCCATTCTACTGCATTGGCCATGCCACTCAGATCAGTCAGACCTCCCAAAAACAATTCCATATGAAAATACCCTTCTGAAAATCAAGAAGGAACAAATACAGAGACAGAAGCAGCCACGTGCTGGTGCCTGCCAGGCCAGGAGATAGGGCAGCAGCCTTACCCCTCAGTGATAGTTCAAAGTAGCCCTACCTCCTAGTAGCCACAAAAGGAAAGAGAGACAAAGGGGCAGGTCTCCCCTTTCAGGACACCCAATATGTTACAAATCAGCAACTCATTAGTCATCAGTTCTTCTGGCTTTATATCCAATTAGAGAACTCTTCATCATCACCCATTGCAAAACCTTAAGTCATTATGGTGGGAATTAGGCTCAACATAAGTTTCCACATAGTTGCTTGGACTGGAATCAGGTGAGAAATATCTGTGCATGCTACAAAGACTGGGCCCCATAGGTAAATTTACCCCCTTACATCAATGTTAGGAAGTTTTTTGTTGTATCAAGTTGAAATCTAAGGACTGTCTCAAAGGGTTTTTATGAGAACCAGCTAAAATAATGGACTTAATGCTTTGAAGTTATAAAGTATTACAAAAAGCTAAGCTATTATTGTTATATCTGTTCTGTGCTAAAGATACTTTGAGAAGAATTAGCAGGATCAGAGGATTTTTGAGCTGAGAGAAACCTTAGAGATAATCAGATAAAATATATTTACATGAATGACTCTATCTACATATATACATACATGTGTTTGTATGTATAAGAAGGTATATTTGTGTAGACTGTCCATGAGAAAGGAAAAAAGGAAAAAAGCACCACAGGATGACATGAAGTTTAACAGGAAACAACTCACATTTCTATCACTCTTTAATATTTAAAAGTGCTTTCTCCACAGCAAGCCTGAGAGGTGTTATTAAGGAGAATTCTAGACCGTATCATTAA
This sequence comes from Dromiciops gliroides, assembly GCF_019393635.1. Lineage (NCBI taxonomy): Eukaryota > Metazoa > Chordata > Mammalia > Microbiotheria > Microbiotheriidae > Dromiciops > Dromiciops gliroides. The sequence continues at coordinate 303,475,466 of NC_057862.1, read as the reverse complement.
TGAATATCAATTCAAATAATTTTTTAAATATCCTGTTAGACTACAGTAAGTCATCCAAAAATCATTCTTTGTGACCAAGCTGAATTTATGCCACAAATGAAATAATGGTTCAACACTAAGAAAACAACATAATTAACTATATTAAAAATTAAAACATCCAAAGCCATATGATTATCATAAGAGATTTTAAAAAGGCCTTTGGCAAAGTACAGCTGCCATTTATGCTAAAATATATCAAAAGCATAGGCATAGAGGGTCCTTTTTTAACATAACAAAAAGTGTCTCTTCAAACAAAAACAAGTATCATATGTAATATGAATATAATAGAAGCCTTCTTAATAAATACAAGAAAAAAATAAGGATGCACATTCTCCCCAAAATTGTTAAATATCATTTCTTAAATTCTAGCAATAGCAATAAGGCAAAAGAAAGAAATTAAAGCTATAAAGCTATAACATGATAGTTATTTTTTAAATGCTGGGTAATCAGCAAAGATACTAATTAAGAAAATTAACAACTTCAGCAAAGTAGCTATAAAATAAATCCACAAAAATCAATGGTATTTATGTGTAATATTAAAAATTCCTAAGGCAATAATAGAAAAGAAAATTCTGGTCAAAGAAACCATAAAATGAATAAAATTTTTGAGAGTTAATCTTCCAAAGCTTACAAAATTCTTGTATAAGTACAATTAGAAAATATTCCTTAAAGCAATAAAGAACAACTTAAAAAGTCACAGGAATAGTCATTGCTCATGGCTAGTTCATGCCAATATAATAAAAATGACAATATTACCAAAGTTAATTTACAATTTTAATGCTATAGAAAACAAACTACCAAAGGTCTACTTTATAGAACTTGATAAAATAATAAAATTCACTTTGAGGGATGAATGATCTAGAATTTCAAGAGAAATAATGGGAAAAAAGTAGAAATAATGAGAGACTAGCACTTCAAGATCTCAAACCATATTATAAAGCAGCAATCATCAAAGCTACTTGGCTTTGGTTTTTAAAAAAATCAAGAAGGGGGAAGCTAGGTGGGGCAGTAGATAAAGCACTGGCCCTGGATTCAGGAGGACCTGAGTTCAAATCCAGCCTCAGACACTTGACACTTACTAGCTGTGTGACCCTGGGCAAGTCACTTAACCCTCATTGCCCTGCAAAAATAAAAAAATTAAAAAATAGCTTGATGGAAAAAGTCAGAAATAATGAAATTCAATAACCCAATGCTTAACATAAATTACTTAGAAAAAAAACTCCTATTTGCCAAGAACTCCTAGAAAAATCAAAAAGCAGTCTGGAAGAAATTAGGTTTAAACTAGTATCTATCCCATATTCCACAATAAATTCAAAGTAAAAAAAATTCAAAGTAGATAGATGAACTGGTTATTAAAGATCAGACAATGAAAAATAGAAGAGGAGCAAATAATATACCTTTTACAGCTATGAGAAGAGTATTCTTTTAAAAAATATTTAACATAAGGGATAGAGACAATTACAAAAGACAATTAGAGGGGGCAGCTAGGTGGCACAGTGGATAAAGCACTGACCCTGGATTCAGGAGTTCAAATCCGGCCTCAGACACTTAACACTCAATAGCTGTGGGATCCTGGGCAAGTCACTTAACCTTCATTGCCCTGAAAAAAAAAAAAAACACCACAAAAGACATAGAGTGTGTCACACTGTTGAACTAACCCACTTCTTTTTTTTTCTTTTTTTTTTTTTTTTTAGTGAGGCAATTGGGGTTAAGTGACTTGCCCAGGGTCACACAGCTAGTAAGTGTTAAGTGTCTGAGGCCGGATTTGAACTCAGGTACTCCTGACTCCAGGGCCAGTGCTCTATCCACTGCGCAACCTAGCTGCCCCACTAACCCCCTTCTTAATGAGAGGAATGTTCTCATATGGTTGTTCAGTGCAGAAGTGATGCAAAGTTCTTCCAAACCCCAAATTGGAGCTGATTCCATTAGACTTCTGTCATAAGATAGATAATTTTGATTACATAAAACTGAAAAATTTCCACATAAACAAAATAATTCTATCTAGGATAAACAAGTGAAGCAGTCAAATAAGAAAAACTCCTTGTATCAAATTTCTTGGAAAATAGTTGGGTGTCTAAGATATATAGGAGAGAGAGAGAGAGAGAAAGAGAGAGAGAGAGAGAGAGAGAGAGAGAGAGAGAGAGAGAGAGAGAGAGAGAATATGTGTATATGTATTATGTATGTATATCAAAAGTCCTGGTCAAAAGCTGTACGCAAACAGTTCTCAAAAGAAATACAAACTATTAACAAGCATATGAAAGAATTCTCCAAACTATTAATAATAAGAGAAATGCAAATCAAGTTTCATTTTATACCCAGCAAGTTGGCAAAGATGACTAAAGATAAGAATAATCAGTATTAGAGGAGTTATGGGAAGATTAGTGCATTGTTGCTGGAACTATCAATCAGTACAAACGTTTTGAAAAGTAACCAATAATTATGCAAATAAAGTGGCAAAAATGTTCATACTCTTTGATACAGAAATTCTACTACTAGGCATATCCCAAAATCATTAATAAGAATAAAACCCCTACTAAAATATTTATATCAGCATTTTTTTCTGATAGCAAAGGACTAAAATCAAAGCAAATGCCCATTGATTGGAAATGGCTGAACAAATTGTGGCATATGAATGTAATGCAAAAAAACCCGACAAATATGAGTACAGAAAAGCATGGAAAATCTTACATGAACTGGTGCCAAGTAAAGTAAGCAAGAAAAAATAATACACAATAACCATAACAATGTAAATAGAAAGAGTAAACACAGAAGAATCAAAAGTGAGTGCTACAAAATTACAAGGTGCAAGCCAGGCCCAAAAGAAGAAATTTGATAAGACATTTCCACCAACTCCCTTGCAATGGTGGGAGGTCCACGGATGTGAAACAAAGCATATATTTTCAGATTTTTCTTTTTTTAAGCATTGGTTACTTTTGCTGATTATTTTTCTCTTTTAAAAATACTCTATCATATGGAATGGCTCTCTGGGAGGGGGAAAGGATATGGATAAAGGAAGAAATACATGATATAAATACAAATGCTATCCGTAAATAGTTTATTTTTAAAGAAACTTGTTAAGCTTTTGATGGAAAATGATGGAAAAAGATTTAAGGGGTGAGGTTGGAGGGAAAAGAACAAGACTTTATTAAGCAGCTACTCTGTTTTTATTTGTTATTATTTATTTATGAAGTTACCTACTGTGCTCGGTGCTTTACAAATATTGACTCATTTGAGCGTTAAAACAACCCTGGAAGGTAGGCACTATTATTATCCTCATTTTTCAGTTGAAGAAATTAAAGCTGACAGAGGTTAAATGACTTGCCCAGGATCACACAGTTTAGGAGTTACTGAGGAAATTGTTTTGGAATGAATAAAGACTAGTAAGGATTTCTTATTCAGATTAGACCAAAGACTTCAGATTGAAGGACTAAGGGGAAAAAAATTTAATGCTTCTTTAAAAGGGATTGGGAGGTCGGTGTGCTTTCATATTCCCTGCTTTTTGGCTTAGCACAAATCAATCTGAAATATAAACTACGTTTAATTCTAGCATCCCATTTTTTACCTTTTCATCAGTAGCAAGATACACAACTCCAGAATTATTATAAATATGGAGATCTCTGGATTTTGCTTTAATACATCAGATACAGTCAAACAACAAACAAAGGAGTCAAAGGGTCTTAGATTCAGAGCTAGAAGAGACCTTAGGAGATCAAAGGATGGGGCTGGAGTCTCGGTTTTGCAAAATACTAACTGTAGTCAGTAGCTTTCCCCCACTGCTCTGCTTTCTTTACCCTCACTAAAGCACTTAAGTCATGAATGAATGAATGAACTAAATGGTTATGTTGAACCTAAGATAAAAGAACATTTTTGTGAAAAAATATATATAGCAAGGACAGCTAGGTCAGGAAGACCTGAGGTCAAACCTAATCCCCGACATTTACTAGAATGGATAGTATAGGTCACACCCAGACATTGTTCCAGAGGTAAATTAGCTAGCCTTCCCAGAGCAAAATAGGAAAGTGTTCATTAATCTTTCCTAACCCCCATACTCTAGAATTCTATTCCTTATACACAAGGGACCAAAGCTGGGGGGGTGGGGGGGTCAATTGCTTCAATTGCAGGTTATTTTAGAATCTGAAAGGAAAAGGGATGGGGCCCTAAAACTAAAGGAAGCTGGCTTCCTTTCCACATTACAGTGAGCAGCTTATGCTGTGGTAAAGAGATTCAATGTATAGATGCCAGGCTCAGGATAAAATTAGAAATGAGAAATACATGAGAACAGAGTTCTGGGTCTCTCAATTATTGTCAAAAAGTTAGCTGTATTTGGTACTATGGAGTGTCAAGCATAGCCATCACCCTTGCCCTCTAAGGTTTTACAGCCTTAGACAAACAACATACTGAGTCAATAAACCCCCATAATTGCTCACATTTCTATATGACTTTACAGTTTACAAAGAACTTTCCCTATAAGAATCCTGTGTGAGATATGTAGTACAAATATGTCCATTTTGCAAACAAGGATACTGAGGCTTAGAGATAAGATGGAACTTGCCTAAAGTTGAACAATGAATTGATGACAGTAGCAAGACTTTAACTGAGGTATGTTCTTTTCACTACTTCATACAATCCCTTGTTTCACCACACTGCCTCTTCAAACTAGGTAGGATACATGCTGAGGGAGAAAACATTAGGTGGATTGTAGGACCATAGGTTTTAGAACTGGAAGGAAACTTAAAGCTCACCTCCAACCCCATCGTTTTCAGATGAGGAAATTAAGGTCATACAGGTAATAGGAGCTGAAATTTAAACCCAAATCTTCCAACTCCAAACCCAGTGTTTCTTTTCATCACGCCAAAATGACATGTCTCCCTACCATCAATCCAAATATAAAGGAGAAGGAAGGGTTTAGAAGATGCTGGGAGGGGCAGCCAGGTGATGCAGTGGTGGCCCTACAGTCAGGAGGACCTCAATTCAAACCTAGCCTCAGACACTTACTAGCTGTGTGACCCTGGGCAAATCCCCTAATCCCAATTCACTTCCCAAAACAAAACATGAAAAGATGCCAGAATGGAAGCAGCCATTCCTAATATGACACAGATCCATCTTTGCCCCATACTTCAGGCAGTTTGGCAGCACAACTCGGCACATGAGATAGTAGTTCCTTACCCCAGGGGAGTCCACACAGCACAAGAAAATTCAATTGCAAACACACACCCAGAGAGAGCCCCAAACTTCAGGAACCCTGGAGTCTATAGGTGCTCTGACATGAGGAAGGACCACCAGCCTCCTATTTGTTCCAAGTACCATCCTATATTGCACACACACCATAAGTGCTCATTGCCACATACCAATCTGGGAACCATTATTGCTCCCAACCTGTACATGCTGGCCTTGTGGAATCCCAGCCTAACAGATAGGCTAATGCCCTCACCAAGGCTACAAATGTCTGTCACCTTCTAGACCCCACAAGTCAGCTACACTATGACTCTTTTGAGCTAGCAATAGTCAAGGCAAACATTATGACCCTCATTTTACTAATAAGGACTCTGAGTTCCAGAGAAGTGAAGCAATTTGCCAAGACCACAAAACTGTTAAGTGGCAGAACCAGGATTCTAACAGAGGACATGGGGTCATAACATTATAGGATTAGAGCTGGTGTGGGGGAGGGAGGCTAAAAGATTATCTCTTCTGATTCTAAAGCCCATTGTATCATGTTGCCTCATATTCACAGAATTTCAGATTTGGTAAGAACTTCACCATCCATCAAGTCCAACCCACACCTGAAAAAGAATGTTCTTTTGCCAGACAAGTGATTGTCCAGCTGTTACTTGAAGACCTCCAAAGAGGGGGAAACCAATCACTTCAATGGTGGTCCTTTCCACCTTGTTTTAATTAGTTCTAATTATAAGAAAGTTTTTCCTTACCTCAGAACTAAATTTCCCTCCTTGCTTTTCTTTGACTTTCACTTCAATGGTGGTCCTTTCCACCTTGTTTTAATTAGTTCTAATTATAAGAAAGTTTTTCCTTACCTCAGAACTAAATTTCCCTCCTTGCTTTTCTTTGACTTGCCCATTGTCACACAGCTAGTAAGTGTCAAGTGTCTGAGGTTGTATTTGAACTCAGATCCTCCTGAATCCAGGGCCTTTGCTTTATCCACTGTGCCACCTAGCTGCCCCTCTGCCTCCTTGCTTTTCAACTTTCACCCAATGATTCTAGTTCTGTTCTCTGAAACCAAACAGAATTAATCTAAACACTTTTCCACATGGCAGCCCTTCACATACTTCAATACAACTATCATGGCCTCTCACCTCCCCCAAGTCGTCTTTTCCCCTCTAGTCAAAGCATTTCCATTTCCTTCATCCAGTTCTCATATAACATGAACTCAAAGCCTTCCCCAACCTGTTTTCCTTCCCCTGAATGCTCTTCAGATTACCTATTATCCATCTGAAAATGTGGCACATAAACTGAACATCATACTCCAAGTGTGGTCTAACTAGGCCGTGCCAAGTACATTGGGAACATCTATCACTTCCTTATTTGTTGATACGATACCTCCTCAAGGCAGCCTAACTTGCAAATATTTACATTGTGGGGAAGTTTATTTGTGAACAGATGTGTAATAATGAATATCCATTTTTAGCTTGAATGGAGTTATGGGAAGAGGTCATCTCTATCAAGGAAGGCTTTCTGAAAGAGGATCAATTTCAAGAACTACTTAAAGGACTGGAGATAGATGGCTTGTGGGAAGGGGAGAATTCTAGATGCCTAGATCATTTTGCAGTGAGAAAGAAATGAAAAGACAAAAGGAAACAAATGTGTTGGAAAAAGTCCTAGATCAAACCAAGGAGTAGGAATCAAGGGAAATAAGAAACTATAATAACACTTAGAATGCTGGAAGGTAGATCATCTAACCCTACATCCTCATTTTATTGAGAAGAAAATTGAGGCTCAGAGAGAGGGAGTAACTTGCTCAAGATTATGAACCTAGGTAACAGCAAATTTGGGATGAGAATTACTGTCTCATTCCACTACACCACAGTCTCACCAAATTTGTGGAAATTTGAAGTCCTTTGAAAAAGAAATAGAGAAAACTAGTGATATCTCAGACCAGTCACTCAGTGGAATTCATATTGAGGAAATTTTGTCAAAGATCAATTCTAATTTTCATTTCTTATCTTCTTATTCTTAGAGGAATTCAATAGGGGTTTCATTACCCTTTAGAGGACATCATTTTAATACTATGTCTGAGGTAATTTTCCTCATCCATAATCATGCAAATATAAGATTGTTTTATCCCTAATCTTCTAGTTCTAAAATTTTCAGCTTCTATAATTCTAAGATCTAAAATTCTAACTCAATTCAGCTCTTAACTCCTTTTCTACCCTTAATTAGGTCACCCTAATGCAGTGGCCTTTTCATGCTGCCATACTGCACATGTTTTGTTTTTTTTTGTTTTTTGTTTTTTTTTTTGCGGGGCAATGGGGGTTAAGTGACTTGCCCGGGGTCACACAGCTAGTAAGTGTCAAGTTTCTGAGGCCGGATTTGAACTCAGGTACTCCTGAATCCAGGGCTGGTGCTTTATCCACTGTGCCACCTAGCTGCCCCTGCACATGTCTTTTAATGAGGCCCTTTCCTCTTTAGGGATCTACTAGTAAATATTTAACATTGGGGTCTCTAAAAATACACAACATACTTTTAAATTAAATCTGTATTATCAACATTTTCTCCATCACCTTCTTAAGTCTAGATAATAGACAAAACAGCAAGTCAAACCCTGTTTTGTAGCATTTGACAATATCCAAAGCATATTTTTCCTCATACTGGAAATTTAATAATTTGACAAACATTTATAAAGCACATACTATGGGCAGACCAATGTGCAGGACTCTAAAGGATACATAATACCATTCTGAAGAAAACTCCCCTCTACAATAGTCCCCAGAGGTCATCATTTGGCCTCTGCTTGAGTACTGTCAGGGATGGGAAAAACATTGTGTCTCCAGACAACACATTCCACTTTGGGGCGGTTCTAATTATTGGGAATTTTTTTCATATTTGGAGTTGAAATTTGCCGCTCTGAAACTTCCACCCATTACTCTCCCTGTTCTTTGCTCCAGGATCAAGAAGCTCAAGGCTGACCATTCTTCCTCATGACAGTCCATAAAGATTATTAAATCTTTAAGGATCCTTACAGATCATCTAGTACAACTATCTCATTTGATAGATTAGGAAATTGAGGGCAGGAGAAGGGGAGTGACTTGCCTAAGGTCACCCAGCTAGTTAGTGATAGACTTGACACTCAAACCCAAGTATCACTTCAACACTCTAGGACTCTGTTTATCCATTTGTTAAAAGGGGGGCTGTTATACTAGATCTTTCCTGAATTCCCTTTCAACACCAAATCTATGGCCCTTGGATTGCATCTAGGCAGCTAGATATGCAATGGATAAAGCATCAGGCCTGAAATCAGGAACACCTGAGTTCAAATCCAGCTTCAGATACTTGTTAACTATCTTACCCTAAGCAAACCATTTAACTTCTGACTGTCTCCGTTTCTTCTTCTGTAAAATGGGAGTGATAATAATAACTAACATCCCAGGGTTGTTGTGAGGATCAAATGAAATTGCACATATAAAACACTCTGAAAACCTTAAAGTGATATATTAAATGCTAGCTATTATCATCATTGTAATTACCACAATTATTATTATTACTTCCCTGGAACTTGCACTGCCTCCCTCACAGGGTTGTCATGAGCAAAGGGTTTTGTCAAATATGCAACACTAGAAAAATGTTAACTATATTGTTTCCAGCAGAAGAATGAAGAAAATTTCTTTCAACTTCTTTTTTTTTTTTTTAGTGAGGCAATTGGGGTTAAGTGACTTGCCCAGGGTCATACAGCTAGTAAGTGTTAAGTGTCTGAGGTCGGATTTGAACTCAGGTACTCCTGACTCCAGGGCCGGTGCTCTATCCACTGTGCCATCTAGCTGCCCCTCAACTTCTTTTAATTCAACTCATGTAAACAAAATTAATCCCAGAAATTATGAAAACTGAGCAGAGACAAACCACAAGCCAGCTGAGGCAGCTCACTGTTTTCACTAGACTCTTTAATATTCATTATTTTCTCACTCATCCCAACCTGGCTCACTGCCACCTTTTATTTTTGAATTCTTCTTGACAGCTTTTTGTAAACCCCATTAGTTGGGAAGCAAAGATCACAGAGCTTACTTGACCAGGAAAGAGCCAAGTAGCATCTGTTTGGTAGAGTTTTCTGGCTAGTCTCCATCTCTCCTGGCTACCTACAATTGTTTGCCCTGCCTAATGCATCTTGCAATAATTAGAAATGCAGGCAATATACCATACTGATTATAAGAGTAATAAAATCTACTCACATTTCTATAGCAATTGAAGGTTTAAAAAGTACTTTCTATGGGGTAGATAGTATAGCCATCATTATACCCATTTTATTTCTGTTGCTTCTTCTTCTCTCTTTCTCTCTCTCTCTCTCTCTCTGTATATATGTGTATATACATATATATGTGTATGTGTATGTATATATGTGTGTATATATATGTATATTTATGTGTATGTGTGTATATATATATGTATATATATGTGTGTGTGTATATATATATATGTGTGTGTGTGTGTATATATATATATATCAGGACAATTAGGGTTAAGTGACTTGTCCAGGGTCACACAGCTAGTGTCAAGTGTCTAAGGTCAAATTTTAACTCAGGTCCTCCTGAATCCAGGGCCAGTGCTCTATCCACTGTGCCACCTAGCTGCTCCCCCCATTATACCCATTTTAGAGATGAAACTTAGAGAAAACCGACTTGCCCCACATTCACAAGATAATAACGATCAGAGTTGGGATCTGAACCTAGATCTTCTGACTCTGATCCAATGTTCTTTCCATTACACTGGTCATGTTATTTCACCTCTTCAGGCCTCAGTCTCCTCAGTTATAAAAAGGATTGGATTAAATCATCTCTAGAGTCCTTTCCAGTCTGAATATGATCTTATCCTATAATCCAATTATTTTCTGATCACTAATTTGTCATATAGAAGGATTAGACCCCAAGGGTAGGACACAAACAGTGAGTAAAAGTTGCTGAAAGGAAGTACTAGGACTAGACCATAACAAAGAACAGAGCTTCCTCCCCCAGTAAAATATGTTTCAAAACTTGTCCCTAAAGAAACCAGACTGAATAAAACCATAAAGCACAATCCAACCACTGCCCAGACAAAATCAAAGAAAAAGTGAGCTATGAGGGACCTAATATAAAGCACACTGAACTGGGAAACCATTTGAATCTAGGTTCTACCAATTACAGAAGCAGGCAGCAAAGTAGAGACTGAATCTGTAATCAGGAAGCTCTGAGTTCAAATCTGGCCTCAGACATTCATTAGATTGTGACTCTGGGAAAGTCATTTAACTTCTCTGTGCCTCAGTTTCCTAATCTGTAAACTGGAGATAATAGCATCAATTTCCTAAGGTTGTTGTGAGGATAAAATGAGATAACATTTGAAAAGTACTTTTATGAATCTTAAAGTGTTATGTAAATGCTAGTTATTAATATTAATTAGTCCCATCTGCTCATTTTTTTTTTCATTTTACAGAAAAGGAAACAGGTTCAAAAATGTAGATTTAGCTTTTTTAGACTCTACAGATTCTTAGCCCCACTGCCTGTCTCACAGACAAGTAAGATTCCTAAGTCAGGCTACATCTTTCTCATGATTCTATGAATACCCTGAGAGCTGGACATGCCATTCTCTAGTTCTATTGGTTTAAGCCTCCATATAAGCATGTTTTTCCCAATGTTAATTAACCACCAAAGCCTAGTACCCAGTATCATTTACCAATTAACATCAGTTAGCTTTTACAAAGGGATAAAGCAAGAACAAAAGTAAATATTTCTCCTGCTCCCAACACCTGGGGGGAACATTCTCCCTATACCACCTCTGGTCCTATGAAGAATGAGCTAAAATTTAAAGTAGTTTCTATATAACATTCATCCCACCAAATTCATTTCCATATTTGGAATAGCTAATAGCTCAATCACTGTTTCTCTCTCTTGGCTGTCTTCTATATATGCTGGGCCAAATAAATTGCTTAGAACTTCTTAATTGCTTAGAACTTTGGGCTCACTACAAAATCCAGTATGCTCATCCAGTCACTTATTGAATTAATCAGCTAGTTAATAAATAACAAATGAACTATCACATTTATGTACAAATGAAAAGCTTTTCCCTTGTCTGACTGACTGGTAATATATCACTGTTTGTTTGGCTATTCTACCTGAGTCAGGAATCATTCATTGCAATTCAATTATGCTAAAAAGTTCATTAATTTTTGTAATAGTACTGGTTGGAAAATTGAATAACTGGAAAAAAGATGTTGTCAGAAGAGGATTAGTTCTTTCTCAGGTGATATTTTCACAGAATCTTAGATTTGAAAGAGATTTCAGAAGTACCTTAAGCATGAAAATCGTTTGCCACCTCCCTGACAAGTCCAACCTCTTCTTGACCAACTCCATTGTCATTAAATTAATTACCTAATGAGGAAGTAATTTCCATATTTTGAAAGTTTTCAAAATGCTTTATATTTTAAAGTGCTCTGTACTTTAGAAATCCCTTTAACAAATAGAGAAATTGATCGATGAAATAGATGAAGAATAAAATATACAGAAGTAAATGAGCACACTAGACTAATATTTAATAAACCTGAGATCCCAGCTATTGGGACAATAATTTATTATTTGACAAAAATCTCCAGGAAAACTGGAAAGTTGTCTAGCAGAATCTAGGTACAGACCAAGATCTCACACCATGTACCAAGATAAGCTCAAAATGGGCACATAACTTAAGCATAAAGGGTGATATTAGCAAATTGGAGGAGCATGGAAGAAATTACCTGTCCGATCTATGGATAGGGGAAGAGTTGATGACCAAACAAAAGACAGAATTGTTCATGGGAGGTAAAATCAATAATTTTATTTAAATACAATTTTAAAATATTTTGCCCAAACAAAACCAATGTAGCCAAAATTAGAAGAAAAACAGGAAACTTGGAGGAGGGGATTTTACAGCAAGCTTCTCTGATAAAGGTCTCATTTCTCAAAAAAAAACAAAACAAAACATAAAACTGAACCAAATTTATAAAAAATAAGACATTCCCTAATTCATAAATGGTCAAAGAATATGAACAAACAGTTTTCAGAAGAAGAAATCAAAGCTATCACTCATAATTGGAGAAATGCAGAGTTAAATAATTCTGAGATACCACTTTATGCCCACCAAATTAGCTAAAATGACAGAAAAGAAAAATGACAAATGATGGAGGGGGATATGGGAAAATAGGTACACTAATGAGTAGTCTGACCTTTCTAGTAACAATTTTGAACTATACCCAAAGGGCTGTAAAACTGTGCATACCTCTTGGGGGGGGTGGCAATCGGGGTTGAGTGACTTGCCCAGTCAGACACACAGTATGTGTCTGAGGCCACATTTGAACACAGCTCCTCCTGACTCCATCCACTGTGTCTGTGCATACCCTTTCACCCCGGAATACTACTATTAGGCCCACACTCCAAGGAGATCAAAGAAAAAGGAAAAGAATCCATCCATACAAAAATATGTATATAGTAGCAATTAGGGAAGCTAGGTGGCACAGTGGATAAAGCACTGGCCCTGGATTCAGGAGGACCTGAGTTCAAATCCGGTCTCAGACACTTGACACTTACTAGCTGTGTGACCCTGGGCAAGTCACTTAACCGTCATTGCCTTGAAAAAAAATAGGATATATAGTAGCTCTTTTTGTGATAGCAAAGAATAGAAAACTGAGGCAATGCCCATCAATTGGGGAATGGATAAACAAGTTATGGTATATGAATGTAATGAAGTACTATTGTGCTGTAATACCTGATGAAGAGGATGGTTTAAGAAAAACTTGGGAAGATTTATCTGAGCTCATGCAAAGTTAAGTGAGCAGAACCAAAATAATATTGTATACAGTAACAGTAATATTATAAAGATAATCAACTGTGAAAGACTTCTAATACTAATTAATACAATGATCTGCCACAGCTCCAAAGGACTAATGATAAAAAATGCTATGCACCATCAGACTGAGAACTGAAGGACTTAGAATGCAGATTAAAACAATTTTTTCCTTTATTTTTCTTTCTTTTTTGGAAGATGGCTAATAGAGAAACATGTTTTTTCATAACTTCATATGCATAACTTATGGTATATTTCTTACCATCTTAGTGGGTAGGGGAGAGGATAGAGGGACGGAGACAATTTGGAACTGGAAAATAGTTTTTTAAAAAGTTCTTTAATATTCATAATCTCATTTGAGCTGCCCATGAACCTGTGAGGTAGGTAGAAGAAATATTATAATCCTCATTTTACAGATGAGAACACTTGAGGCTCAGAGAAGTTAATTGAATTGCCCAAAGCCACAGTATTAATTAGTTTAGCCCAGAGGCTCTACTCTTTCCTGCTCTTTCTAATACTCAGTGATGCTTGACGGGAAGATTTTCCTTATATTGAGCCAAACTCTGTCTCCTTGTAACTTCTACTCACTGGTTCTAATTCTGCCCTCTGGGGCCAAACAATATAAATTCAAACCCTCTTTCACACAACAATCCTTCAGCTATTTGAAAGCAACACTAGTGTCTTTCTCCCTCTCCACAAAGTCATCCCATACTCACATTCAACATTTTATTCATTTGGCAAAAATTTATTAAATACCTACTGTGTACAGAGCACTAAGCTAGGTATGAGAGAAAGACACAAAGTATAAATAAGACACAGTACCTGACCTAGTTGGAGTTTATACTCTGATAAGTGGATGATACAAACTTAGATAACTATAACACAATATTACATGATAAATGGAAAAGTGAGGGAATAAGCATTTGTATTGTAATGATTGGAATGACGCCACCTACTGGAGACTTACTATAGGAAAGCTCTGCCATGAAGGAAGGTCTTTGAGGGCAGGACCATGCATCTTTTCTTTGGCATCAGGAAGTGACGTTTGCTTGTGGGAAGAGGAAGGGGGAGCCAGGCACTCTGCCTTGCTCTCTTTTCCTGGGGATGCTGATGGAGAAGGGAGCTAGAAATGTGCTCCCCCTTTAGTAGATAGATGAATGTAGGCCTTTCTCTCTCTCTCTTTACCAAATTCTTATTCTCCTTAATAAATGCTTAAAAGCCTAACTCTTGCTAAAGCTTATAATTTATTGGTGACCACTCATTAGATATTTTAGACAGACTAGCTAGAATTTTAGCCTTAACAGTATATAGTACCTATACATGTCAGATGCTGCTTCAAGTGCTTTACAAATATCATCTCATTTGATCTTCATATCAATCCCATGAGGAAAGTGCTATTATCATCCCCATTTTACAGTTGAATATACTAGGGGTTAAATTACTTGCCCAGGGTCACACAGCTAAACAGTGTCTGATTCTGGATTTGAACCCTGGTCATCCTAACTCTAAGCTCCGGAAATCTATCCACTGAGCCACCTACCTGCCTGTAGTGTTATAAAACAACAGTACTTAAGGTTCAAGTCAGTCATTCAACAAGCATTTATTAAGCATTTACTAAATGTCAGGCACTGTGCTGAGTGCTATGGTTAAGAGTCTAAGCAAAAAGAAAGATAGTCACTGCCCTCAAGAAGCTTATAGCCTAACATGAGAAAACCACACATAAAATGGGAGCTGAAAAGATGTGTATGGTGATGTAGTCCTAAGAATGAGGGATAACTGGTATGGACCCTTCCCCAAAATTGAGGTTCTGGAAAGAAGTCTCCAGTGGGAAAGGGTGAAAGTGGTTACCAAGTAGGAATGATTTCATGGAGAAGACTCCATCTTAATTCATTCTGCAAGGAAAAATGAGAATTCCAACAAGCAAAGAGGACATTCTAAGCATCAAAAAGGCATAAGCAAAAACATGAAGATGGGAGAGCATGGGGTGATTTCACAGACAAGGAGAAAATAAGTTTGACTCAAATGTAAAGTTTGTTAAGGAAATTATTATAAGACAGAAGTTTTCATTGTATAGCCCAGACACCCTTGGGCATACCTTAGACTCTTTTGGGGGGGTGGGGGGCGTCTGTGAGGTCAAATATATTTTTTGTAATAATACTGAGACATTTTAGTTTCTAACATGGTAAATATCAATAGATACAACCCACATAAACTAAAACTGTTTGAGGGGTCTTCAATATTTTTTTCAGAATGTAGAGGGATCCTGAGACCATGCTATCATGTATCCCTGTGCATGCCTTGAGAACTACTGGTATAAAATAAGATAAGATAAGGCTTGTCAATTAGGGCAAAAAGAAATAATGGAGGGGCTGCTAGGTGGCACAGTGGATAGAGCACCAGCCCTGGAATCAGGAGTACCTGAGTTCAAATCCGGCCTCAGACACTTGACACTTACTAGCTGTGTGACCCTGGGCAAGTCACTTAACCCCCATTGCCCTGCAAAAAAAAAAAAAAAAAGGAAAGTCCTGAATGCCAGGCAAAGGAGTTTGATCTTTATTTCCTAGGCAATAAGGAGCTGCTAAATATTTCTGAGCAAAGCAATGGCATGACCAAATTGGTGTTACAAAAGATTATTCTGGTAGAGAAATGATGAATAGACTGGAAGGAAAACTTGTTCAGTGTTGATTGAAATGGTTCAGGTAAATGTCAAAGAGGGCCATCACTAGACTGTTGGAAGTAGAATAGAAAGAGATAGTGCAGAGAAAGAATGAAAAAGACTTGGTATCTGATTGATAATGTTGAGAAAAAATTGTTTCCCTAAATTTTGAATGTAGGTGCTTTGGGATAAAAATAGTAAAATGAAGGAAGCAATGTGATAACTAATAAATAATAGGTAATATTTATATAGAATCTAATATGTACCAGGCACTGTGATAAGTGCTTTACAAATATTGATTTGAACTTCATGACAACCCTGGGAGGTAGGTGCTATTATTATTCCCATTTTACAAATGAGGAAACAGAAGTTAAGTGGTTTGTCCAGGGTCATACAACTAGTAAGTGTATGAGGCCAGATTTGGACTCAAGTCTTCCTGACTCCATACCCAGTTCTCTATCCACTGTGCTGTCTTGGACTGGTTTCTCATCTCCTCCCCACTCTGGTCACCTTCCTTTACACAGGCTCCAGCTTATCAACACCTTTCTCATAAAGGAACATCCCAAAATAGACACAATCTTCAAGCTGTGTTATGAGCACATATGAAGAACAACAGATTACATAAGAGCATTAAGTTCCTAAATTCTGGGCTTAGGGTAATTCAACTATTCTTCAAAACACAAAAGGACCAAAAGGGAAAGAATGTGCTGGGTGGACTTACCTAATAACAAGGGACACAAAAGCACATGTCTGAGCCTGAACACTTTGCATCTCTGCCATAATTACTCAGGACACAGGATGTGAAATTAGCAAGTTGCCAATTAATTCTTATTTCCTATTCATGAATTCTCTTAGGTCTCCACTTTAAATATTTCTAAAACTTTCCATAAAGCTTCCCAAAGGTAGAAATTCCCAAATACATGTACTAAACATTACTTTCCAGTTGAATTATTTTAATGTGCACAAATGGAAACTTTTTTGAATATAGGTCTTCCATTCAAATACCAGTTGTAGCTGCATTTTACTGGGGCAAGGAAAAAATGCCCTTTTTGTTTAATGGCAAAAATTTCCCTTCCCTGCTGCTTGACTGGTTAACTTTTATCACCCATCATAACCTAACAGTATTTACTGATTACCCATTTCTTTACCATGGTCACCCTGTGGAGGAGTGCAGGTATTATTACCTCTTTTTCCATTGAAGAAACTGAAGCTCAAAGAGGCCTTATAGGATTTAGAGCAAGAAGGGACCTGATTATCTTCTAATCCAAACCTACCTGTTTCTAAAACACCTCTATTTTATTGATGAAGAAAGTCCAGAGAAAAGGTGTGACTCGTTGTGAAGTAACAGAGCTAAGATTCAATCCCAAATCTTCTAACTCCAAAGCCTTACACTAACCCACATAGTGAGTATTTGGGGGAGGTGGATTTTTTTTCTTGAAAAGATCTTCTGACAGCATATACTCTTTTGTAGACTATACCAATCTGTTTCTTGTTTATGCCATATGATGGACATCTTCATACAATGCAGAAAATGTGGCCCTTTCCTTTGAGAAATTTAAAACCTGTTATTGCCAAGGCTAGAGCTTTAGATTAGAGGAAGCTAGATGGTATAGTACCTAGAATAACAGACCTGGAATCAGAAAGACCTAAGTTCAAATTCAACCTTAGACACTTACTAGTTCTATGGCCATACGCAAGTCACTTGACTGTTATCTGTCTCAGTTACCTCATCTGTAAAATCAGAATAATAATAACACCTACCTCCTGGAATTGTCATAAGGATAAAATGAGATATTTGTAAAACTCTGTGAAAACTTTAAGGATATAGATAGATAGACAGACAGACAGATAGATAGTTTTCTTGGCAAAGCTATTGGAGTGGTTTGCCATTTCCTTCTCCAGCTCATTTTGCAGACAACCAACTGAGGCAGAGTTAAGTAACTTGCCCAGGGTCACACGCCTAGTAAGTGTCTGAGGCAGGATTTGAACTCAGGAAGATGTTTTCTTGACTTCAGGCCTAGGATTCTATCCACTGTGCCACCTAGCTATGTGTGTATGTGTGTGTTCTATTATTCTAATATTCTATTATTAATATTATTATCTGAGTATACTCACAAACCCCTAATCTGACTTTATTCACCAAAGTACCAAGCAGGCCCTGATAAAAATCCAAGTCCTGTGTTGTTTTTAGTCCTGACAAGACTCACTTCTACTGTTTATATGATAAAATAAACTCAAGCATTTCAAAGTATGTCCTGGACAAGATCCTGATTAAATTAAAACACAAGTGAATGCTGTTTCCAGTGTCTCATTTTTTAAAGTGAGAGGGAAAGTCCAGAACAGATTTGTAAACATATTCATCATACTAACCTCACAAATAGTTTCTTAAGTGGTCCTTCTAACGCAAGACCATTTGACTCAGAAATTATGTACTAACGGAGCCTCAGAAATTCCATGCTTGTCCAAATATATGTCCCAGTGTCTTCCTCCTCTCCCTCCTCCCTACCGACCTGGCTTGTAAAAACCTGAATGTAGACTATGGTCCCAATCTGTTCACATGTGTATATTTATATATGTATGTATATGTGTATAGATAGATATTATACAAAACAAAAGTTGGGAAAACAATACTGAGAATAAAAAAAGAACTTTTTACATCTTTATTTGAATTAAAAAGAATGCCTCCCATTTTTTTCCACAGTAAATATTTTTAGAGATTTCTTTCCAAAGATCATCCTAGTTATTGTAAATAAAGATTCATCACCAAGAGGCTGGAATCTTGGTGAATTCTTTGCCTATAGTAACCCATAAAGCTTTGATTTTTCAAAACACAATACATATATATGTGTGTGTGTGTGTGTATACATATACATACAGGTATATATCTATGTACTTATTTGCCTACGTACTCACCTATATGTGTATATGTATATGAACGTATATGCATGTGTTTGTATACATATGCCTATTTCCTCTTCAAAGAAACCTCATCCAGGACTTCGGCCTATATCATACTAAGGCCAGGAGATTTCCAGCTGAGGTCAAGCAGCCATGTGATGTAATATAGAAAGAGTATTAGACTTGAAGCCAGAGAACCTGAGTTTGAATTCCAGCTTTTCTATTTATTATCTATCTGACAAGTTACTCTTCCTCCTCTATGTACATCACTTTCCTCATCTATAAATCAAAGGATATATACTAGGTGAACTATTAAGGTTTCTTTAAAGTTTGAAGTCCTATGAATTGATGAGTCCTGAAATTCATTCATTCATTCATTTGTCAAATTGTGAAGTACTTTAAAAATAAGGAAGTTGTACCCAGTGACCTCAAAGGCCTCTTCCAGCCCTAAATTTATGATCCTATGGTCTTGCAGGGCAGCTAGGTAGCACAGTGGATAGAGCCCTGAGCCTGGGGTCAGGAAGACCTGAGTTCAAATTTGGCTTCAGATACTTATAAGCTCTATGACTCTCTATAAATCACTTAACCCTGTTTGTCTCAGTGTCCTCATCTGTAAAATGAGCTGAAGAAGGAAATGGCAAACTACTCTAGTATCTTTGCCAAGAAGACCCCAATTGGGGTTATAAAGAGTCAGACATGACTGAAAACAACTGAAAAACAACATGACTTTAATTACCTACTATGTATAATTCCCACTGCTAGGTATTGAAAGAAGTACAAAGATAATAAGCTGTATTATAAACTACAATGGGTGCCATGCCACCAAATTTCCTTATACAGGCCCCAGTCTCTTCCTATATACACTCATACTATATATGTGTATGTATGTATGTGTCTGTATATGCATATGTACATATACACATGTGTGTACATCTCTATATGACCATATATTGTATTATATAGATGTATACAGATTTTAAGCTCTTCTGACAGCTTGATTTCTAAAAACCAAGTTATGAGACATAACCAGCAAATGGTGTTCTCTGTTAAGGTTGACAAGATAGGTGGAAAATTAAATGGAAGGAAGAGAAACTCCCTCCTCATCTTTACTATGTGGTTTTATTCACTCTTGCTTAGTCTTTCCATTGGTCAGTGACCTTCCTTTGGTTTTTACTTCTATTCCACCCCTCACTACCAGAGCTCAGGAAGCCTTGGCATAGCCTAAGGAAGGACAATAAGAAAGCAATGAAATATACCTCAAATAGTTACTCTTTCTACCACCCAGGTTTGCATATCCATTGTTCAATAGCTTGGAGTAAGAGTTCTTGGGTTATGTGGTTCAACTCCTCTGTTATTTAGGTGGGGGGGGGGTTGTCGTTCTTCACTCATTTCAGTCATGCCCAACTTTTCATGATCTCATTTTGGGTTTTCTTGGCAAAGATAGTGATAGTGAGGAAACTAAGGCAAATAGAGTTAAGTGATTTGCCCAGAATCACACAGGTAGTAAGTGTCTGAGGCCAGATTTGAATTTAAATCTTCCTGACTCCAGGCCTGGCTCTCTATCCATTGAACCACCTAGCTGACCCCTATTTAGGCATTTACAAGAGTTATTAACAAAGTTCTTTCACAGTCATAAATCTCAGACTGCAAGCCAGGATGAAATTCTAACCATTCTAGATCAAGGTCCTGTGGAGTTCTGTGCACAGCAAGCTAGTCCCTGGCCCTTTCCACTATGATGTCCCCTGCAATTAATAATAGAAATGAATCACATTAAGTTATGACAGTCATATTTTCCTATTAAAACAATAAGAATGAAGGAAAACTTAAGAAATGGTGGAAATGTCTCTTGGCTATGAACATAGTAGCAGAAGGTAGAGGAATTAAACTTCTGCCATCACTAGTCTGAAGGAGTCACAGTAGGGCAACAGTTTCACTAGAGGCAAACCTGCAATGCTGAGATTCTAGTACTGATCTCTCACTGCAAAGCTTCTGTAAGGCCTTCTCTCTGTATTACACACACACACACACACACATACACACAAATCCCCCACTTGCTTTTATGAAGGGAGAGGTCACCCATAATTGTGGTATTGGTTTGATATAAGGCACACCTCTGAAATGAAGTTTCTTAGAAAGGGAAGTAAGTGAACAGACTCAAGAAGGTAAGGAGACTTGCATAAGATCCACACAGAATTGCTCCACGAGGGCACATTGGAGCCAGGAGTTGATGTTTAAACTTTGTATCTTCTGCAACACCAAGCACAGTGTTTCAAATGTAATTTTTTTAATTGGGGGAGGGACAGATCCAACATGCCAGAGCAAAGGCAGAAATTCAACTAAACTCTTCAAATTCCCCTCCAAACAACATTAAAGTAATGTCTCAAATCAATTTCTGGATTGAGAGAGCCAACAAAAGGTCAAGGTAAAACAAGTTTCCAGCCCAAGACAATTTAGGAGGTCAGTAAGGAAAGGTCTATTTCATTGGGGTTATGGTCAAACCCCTCACTGCATGATGGCAGTGCTAGCAGCAAGCCTTTGAGGCAGCTGCAACAGTGGCAGCCTCCGCTTGAAGAGCTCTCATCTATAAAATGAACTGAAGAAGGAATGTCAAAGCACTCCAGAATCTTTGCCAAGAAAATCCCAAATGGAGAGTCAGAAGACTCAGACACAATGGAAATAACTCAACAGCTACTAAGTACAACTCACATTGCACATAACTCATATAGCCCTTACTAACCCACAGATGGTAAGGAGGTCAGATGATTGATCAGAAAAGAGAATACAAGGGATTCTTTGCTAATTCTGGGTTTAGGATCCTGTTGCATTGCCCATACATAGTTTCAGATTGCATCTTCAGGGTGAAGAGGAACACTAGCCCCTGTGATCACAGGGGAGGTGGGGCTCTGATCACAGTTCCAGGATGGAGAAAAGTGCTTGTGGTCACTAACAAGGGAGCAAGGGTCCTGGTCTTAGTTCCATAGCAGAAAGAAGAACTAGCACTTGTGGCTGCAAGAGAACAAGAGACCCAGTCACAGTTGCAGGGCCAAGAAGAATGATATCATTTGTGGCTACAGGGGAGCAAGACCTCTTCCTGAGTAAAGACCAAAGCATAGACCAGGAAGGCAGAAACCATACCTCTTCTTAGATCATATCACCTTGGAAGAACTAAAAAGAGACCTCACCCAGAACTAGTTATGAAAATAGCAGCATGAAAAACCTGAAACTAGGGAGGTACCCCCCTCCACTCCAGAGCAGAACCCACCTTTAATTTGTTTGTTTGTTTTGTTTTGTTTTTGTGGGGCAATGAGGGCTAAGTGCTTTGCGCAGGGTCACACAGCTAGTAAGTGTCAAGTGTCTGAGGCTGGATTTGAACTCAGGTCCTCCTGAATCCAGGGCCAGTGTTCTATCCACTGCACCACCTAGCTGCCCCTGACTTAGCTTTTTTAATCTAAACTATGATACAAGACAATTCCAAAGGACTTATAATGAAAAATGCTATACACTTCCAGAGAAATAAATGATGGAATCAATTCAGATGACAGCATTTTTTTTCTAACTTTATTTTTCTTGAGATTTTTTTTTTGGTCTGTTTTGTTTTACAATGTGGCCAATATGGAAATATGTTTTGCATGACTTCACATTTATAATCTATATAAAATTGTTAGCCTTATTAAGGGTGGAGGCTGTGGGAGAGGAGAGAATTATTTTAATTTTCTTTTTCTTTTCTCTTTTCTTCTTGGTAGTATTTCATTTTATTTTCCAATTACATGTATATATTGTTTTCAACATTTATTTTTGTAAGATTTTGAGTTCCAAATTTTTTTCCCTCCCTCCCTTCCCTCCCCCTCAAGACAACAAGCAATCAGATATGGGATATATATACACACATATGTGTTTATATATATATATATATATATATATATACACACACACACATGTTTATATATACATATTTGTATATAAGCACATATGTATGTGTGTGTGTATATATATATATATGTATAATAATCATGTTATACATACTTCACTATTAGTCATGTTGTAAAAGAAGAATAAGAACAAAAGGGAAAAACCAAAGAAAGAAAAAATAACAAAGTGAAAATAGTATACTTTGATCTGCATTCAGACTTCAAAGTTCTTTTCCTGTGTTAAGGCTAAAATTCTAGCTAGTCTGTCTAAAATATCTAATGAGTGGTCGCCAATAAATTATAAGCTTTAGCAAGAGTTAGGCTTTTAAGCATTTATTAAGGAGAATAAGAATTTGGTAAAGAGAGAGAGAAAGACCTACATTCATCTATCTATTAAAGAGAGAGCACATTTCTAGCTCCACTCTCCACCAGAGTCCTCAGGAAAGAGCACCCCAGTCAGAGTGCCAGGCTCCCCCCTTCTTCCTCCCACAAGCAAACGTCACTTCCTGATGCCAAAGAAAAGACTCCTGGTCTTGCCCTCAAAGACCTTCACTTCGTGGTGGAGCTTTTCTACAGTAAGTCTCCAGCAGGTGGCGTCATTCCAATCATTACAGTCCCCACTTTGTTTCTTCAAGAAACGGGGCGTTTCCTTGATGAAACAGTCAAAAATAACAGAATATAATAACCTATGCTAACTATGAATATGTTAACCACAATATAGAAAAGGGAGAGAGGAAAGTTTTGTCCAGAGGGGTGATTTTTTGTCCTCATGAACTGGCACTTTGACATTGGTCTTGCAAAGGGAGGGCCTCTGCAGAGAGTATATGTAACAGATGGTGTATATTATAACAGAAAAAGAAAAGAAAAAAACAACAACAAAACAAAACTGTTCATTTAAATTCTCTGAAAGTCTTTTCTCAGATGTCCTCTAGGTGTAGTCGTGGAATGGAAGTCTTTTCAGGGGTTGATGTGTGGATGCTGGTAATCAGACAGGAAATTTTCCTACAAAATTGAGCTTAACACAACTTTAAAATAGCTTTGTCAATAATCAAATCCAACAATGAGAGTTCTCAAAAACATGTCTAAGGGAATTCAGAATCTTAGTTGTTACACATGAAACATATAAAACAAAAATTGAAACATTCCTTAAAATTAATATTACTATAGTCCCCCCTTATGGAGGGTAAATTGAGAAGACAATTGCTGTGATATTAATTTCTAATAATAATTTTTATCTCTGTTTCATCACTTTTTGCATCATCTGCCCAATTATCCTCATGCCATTATGAGAAATGTAAAAATCTAATATAATTGGTAACAGATGTCAAGGCCAAATCCAACACTGTATTTATCATGACAACTGAGATAATTATGGGGGTTACCATAAAAGAACAGAGAAATGATGGGATATGAGCATTCCCACACTTGAGCAATATATACTGCCCATGCAGTATGCCAGGCTTAAAATAGGTGGATGGAATATATGTCCATGCCACCGAACATATTGGAGGAAACTGAGTCAGACTTAATCAGATGCATGGAATTGAGATGTCCATGGCATTAGGCATATAGGAGGGGGCATAGAAGCCAGGTGAAGATGAGATGGGTGGGATAAAAACTTCTAGCCATCTGTGCAGTATTGTGGGGAAAAAGAAAAGAAAATATTAAACCAAGAGAATCCAACCTCAACATTTGTCAAAAGCCGTTCCCTCAGCCATACCTTGACTTCATGCATGTCTCCCCTCATGTGACAGTTCAATATCTGCTCTTGCATGTATTCCTCTTGTAATTGGATGGCATCTTGGCCAACTGGCATCAGATAACTCAGAATAAAGGCAATTAATGTCTTAAATGATAAGTTCCCATAATCTAAGTCTCATATGGATTTAAAAATTGAGGATAATAAATGATTGCAAAAAATGTGAATATATCTTGACTCAGAATATAATATACAATTATGCAACAATTTCAAATAATACCCCCTTTTTTAAACTAAGTATACAATTACTTTTGTGAAAAATCAGAACATATTTAAATACAAATTAAAGCACAACACAATCTCAAAGAAAACTTTTTTTTTAAAAGAAAACTTTTACAAATGTTCCCCTCCTTTTTTTTTTGGAATATGCTTATCAAAAATAATACTTCTAGAATCAATTTACACTTGCCATGGCAACCAATTTGCCAGGGAAATGCTTTAAAAAATTTGATCAAATAGTCAGTTGAGAAAAAATAACAAAAACAAATAACTCAGAATATGGGAGCACAATGCTCCCAGAATTAACATTGTATTATGAAATCAAAACCATCTTGCACTGTTTCAAAATAGAGATAGATGAATGAATAGAAGAAAATACACATGGAACAATAAAAGACAATGAAATTCAAACTAGGGAAATCTAAATGAATATGAACTTAACATTAATAAGAGTATTATAAAATATAAACTTGATGACATGACTATTAAAAGCTTTTACAAATATTCTCTTTTTTAAAAAACTAAGTATAAAACACAATCTCAAAAGCATGAAAATCTCTATGAAAATAAACCCATACCATTAATTTCAAAATGTAGATGTAATAGCATAGAAATCCTATGTAACCTCTGAACTGACATTAATACTCTGAGTAAAGTTAAAACACTTTTGATTCCGATATCTAAAATCCCCAATATTCATATCAATACCTTGCTGCTTACTTCTACATTTCTGCAAAATATATACCCTTCCATGGCAAAAGAAACGGAGTCTTGAACTATGATTGTCATTCTTATTCAGCTTAAGTTTTTCTTCTTTAACCCTTCTATGTTGTCTGTCGGTCCTTTCATAATACAAATGCTTTAGAAGGTTACTAATTAAAGACAAAAGCAGATTGGCAAAATTATGAACAAAACAAGCATATCTGGAATTTAAAGGGTTTTCTAAGGTTGTCTCAGAAGCACAGCCAGGCTGGGGAAAGGCTGAGCCTGAAGCTGCAAATGCAGGTAGAGAAAGCTGTGCATGTGCATTAGATCTCTGGACTTCCAGGGCAGGGGAACCAATGGGCTTGGCCATGGGAGGGGTAGAAGGTGGGGTCTGGAGAGGAGGGGAGGGACCAGGGCAATTTGAATCAGACTTGATTTTGAACTCAGGCCCTTCCCCCACTGCTAGGGGACTAAAAGCTTGTAGAGGTTGGGTCATTGCTTCCAGGCATGCAAAATTAGAGCAACAATTAGTGTTAGAATTTGGAAAAGCAGAAATCAGAGGCTTCTCTGAAAAAGCATGGCTGGGAGAGGGGGGGATATTTATATTCCCTTGTGTGAGCACCTTGCTGGCTCTTCTAACAAAAATAAAAAGAAAAATAGAAAATCCATAAAAACAAAGCATTAACATGATCTTATCTCCCATTTGTCTGGTTAAACAGACTAAAATAAAAAATAGGGTAATTAGGAAGTTTAAAAGGTCCATTTGAAAAAATTTAAAGGGAAAACACCTAGCAATTCAGCAGTACTTCAGATTTAAAGGGACAGGGTAGGGGAAATTTCTTACCCTATTGAAAGATCAGAAGATGGAGGTTTCAGCTTTCCTCTTCATGGCCAGCCATCTGTTAAGGCTAAAATTCTAGCTAGTCTGTCTAAAATATCTAATGAGTGGTCGCCAATAAATTATAAGCTTTAGCAAGAGTTAGGCTTTTAAGCATTTATTAAGGAGAATAAGAATTTGGTAAAGAGAGAGAGAAAGGCCTACATTCATCTATCTATTAAAGGGAAAGCGCATTTCTAGCTCTACTCTCCGCCAGAGTCCCCAGGAAAGAGCGCCCCAGTCAGAGCACCAGACTCCCCCCTTCTTCCTCCCACAAGCAAACGTCACTTCCTGACGCCAAAGACTCCTGGTCTTGCCCTCAAAGACCTTCACTTCATGATGGAGCTTTTCTACAGTAAGTCTCCAGCAGGCGGCATCATTCCAATCGTTACACCTGAATGTGGAGAACATTTTCCATCATAAGTCTTTTGGAATTGCTTTGGATTATTGTATTGCTGAGAAGAGCTACGTCTTTCACAATTGATCATCACACAATGTTGCTATTACTATGTATAATATTCTCTTAGGAACTCAAATTAAAACCTAATGTTAACAAGAAGAAAACAAAATTATTTTTGGAGACCTGGTCTCCTTTCTACCACATCATGCTGTCTCTCAAGAAAGTAAGTGACCTGAAATAGCTCCATTCATGGACAGACAGAGGTGGAGGGAATCAAAAGAAATTACTAAAGAAAAGCCTGAACTTGTCTTGGAACCTTCTACTTTGTTTAAAACCTTTAGCCAGGGCAGCTTGGTGGCACAGTGGATAAAGCACCGGCCCTGGAGTCAGGAGTACCTGAGTTCAAATCCAGCCTCAGACACTTAACACTTACTAGCTATGTGACCCTGGGCAAGTCACTTAACCCCAATTGCCTCACAAAAAACAAACAAAACAAAACAAAAACAAACCTTTAGCCAATGATTACAATCTAGCTGTCACTGAAGGAATGAGGGAAGGTAAAGAAAATTCAGCATGCTATGTAAGTCTATGCTGGTTTTAGGGCCCAGAGTCACCTGATAGAAAAAGAATGTTTCTTACTGTTTTTTCTTCCTTCCCTCCTTCCTTCCTTCCTTCCTTCCTTCCTTCCTTCCTTCCTTCCTTCCTTCCTTCCTTCCTTCCTTCCTTCCTTCCTTCCTTCCTTCCTTCCTTCCTTCCTTTCTTCCTTCCTTCCTTCCTTCCTTTCTTTCTTTCTTTCTTTCTTTCTTTCTTTCTTTCTTTCAAAGCAATCAGGAAAGGGAGTGGTGCATCTGTGCATGTGACCCTACTGACAAATTATAAATATGTACCTTAGCCTTGCTAATGGTTTCATTATAATATGTTCTAATTAAATTCACTTCGTTTCATTTCCTGTTTTCCAATCCATGCATTTCTCATTCTAATCCATCCAAATTCCTTGGGCCATGTGTGCCCTTGTCTTTCCCTTCCTTCTAATTACATTGAGATTTCTATTTTCTTAAAGCAGTGTCATGCCTTCCTTTTTCTTCATCATATACAGGAGAGTCACTAATCTTTTAGTTCATGAATATCACCACTAAAAGAGACCTTAGCATATAGACTGTTACAGCTATAAGAAAATTTAAAATCATGGAACATAAGAATTCATATTCTCACAGTTGTTAGGTTTACAAAGCACTTTCCTTACAATCCTATGAAATAGCTAATGGAAACATTTATTATCCCAGTTTTATAGATAAGGAAACTGAGGTTCAAATATATTAAATCATTTGCCCAATGTCACAAAGCTAGTAAGTGTCAGGGCCACTTTGATGGTTCTCATTTGAAATAGGTCTCCCAATGCCAAAACTAGCACCCTTTCTTCATTGTTAGAACTGAAAAGATTCTTAAGATCACAGAACTGTGCAAGGGCTTCAGAGGGTTAGAATGTATTATTCTCATTATCTGCCTCTGGCATTCCTATTTACTTGCTGCTGAATGGAACTAAAGGAAATCACAAAACCATGCTTAATGAGTCCATTACAAATTTGTGTTATATAATCTCAACTGTGCCCTCCTGACAGTGTTGTAATGTTTCCTATTCTCTGATTGTTTATCACACTCAGCACAGTGGCTGTTCCAAACCTTTTCTCTCCTCAGACCTTCTAAAGTACCCCCTACATGCACTCTCTCAATAGAGGACTCCCTTTTATACTTGGGGAAAAATTGAAACCATATGCTTAGAGCTGTCTCTTTTGTTCTCCTCATTTCACAATGCTCAACCATCTCTTCCCATACCTTCTCCTTCAGTCTTGTCTTAAATGAAGAAGGAATCCTTCTGGCCAAGGGGAATTCTTCTACATATTTCCTTGAACCCATCTTCTCCCATCTTTTCAGCAGATTGTCCTGCCCACCCACCTACCCATCCCTACACTTCCTCCAATCTTCAGTCTCTACCTACTGGCTCCTTCCCTGCCACTTACAAATACCCCATGTTTTTCCCATCTTAAAACAAATAAACAAAACTGGCTTGATCCTAAGATCCCTGCTAGCTATTTTCAATATCCCTCTTCTTCCTCTCAACTAAACATGTTGGAAAACACTGTCATCATTAGGTGTTTTAACTTCCTTTTGTCTAAACCCACTGAAACCTGGCTTCTATTCTCATTATTCAATGGAAACTGGTCTCTCCAAAGTTACTGATGATCTCTTAATGGTCAAAGAAAATTATCTTTTCTTAGTTCTCATTCTGCTTGACATCTCTGAAGCATTTGACACTGTATATTCTCTTTTCTCCTGGTTTTATAAACTAATTATATCTGTCCCCTAAGTTTCTCTCCTCAGTCATCTTTTCTTTTACTTATATACTATATCCTTTGGATATCTCCTGAGTTCAATTATTTTTATGTAGATAATTACATATATACAGATGTATCAATGGACTATTGTTATAAGTATGGAATATGTGTGTGTAGACATGTCTACACATTTCTACAGAAAAGGTTTGAAACAGCCACTGTGCTGCATTTGATAGAGAATCAATCCAAGAACAGAAGCACTGCAACACTGTGTGTTTACACACATATATCCCATACCTATAAAACCAGTCCAATATACATATGCTCACACACATACATATATCCTATACCCATATCACCAGTCTAATATCACCACCTTTTAAACATCTTGAATAGGATGTCTTATAGTCATCTCAAACTCAATATGCCCAAAATAAAACTCATTATCCTTCTCCCCAAATCCTCTACTCATCTAAGCTTCCCTAATAGTGTCAAGGTCACTACCATCCTCCTAGTCTCCCAGGCTTGAGATATATTTCTCATTCTCACCCCACATAGGCTAATGTGTTGCCAAATCTTGTAGTTTCACAACATCTCCCATACCTATCCCCTTCTCTCCACCTAAACAGTCACCATCCTTGTTCAGATCCTCCTCACTTCTCATCTATACTATCACAATAATCTTCTAATTTGTCTCCCTTTCTCAAGTCCTTCCCCATTCCAGCCCATCTTCCATGCACTTGCCAAAATTATTTTTCTGCCTTCTCCCTCAATAAACTCAATAAACTACCTTTTATTTCCGACATCAAATATAAAGTCCTCTGTCTGTTACTTAAGACTCTTTACAACCTGGCTATTTCCTACCTTTCCATCTTCTCAGATTTTACTTTCCTCCACATATTCTACAGTCTGACTTACTTGCCGTTCCTTACATGGGACACTCCATCTCCAGTCTCTTTGCTTTAGTATTGCACCTTTCTCTCTTTACATCTTTGAATTCTTTCATTGTTCAGCTCAAATACTACCTGCTGAATGAGAACTTCCATGGTCTCCCCTACCCCCCAACCCTCAGCCACTTGTGCCTTCCCCTCTAAGATTACTTTCCTTCTGGAGCATCTAGGTGGCACAGTGGAGAGAGCACTGGCCCTAGATTTAGGAGGACCTGAGTTCAAATCCAGCCTCAAACACTTGACACTTACTAGCTGTGTGACCCTGGCCAAGTCACTTAACCCCAATTGCCTTACCAAAAAGAAAAAAAAAAGATTACTTTCCTTCTAATCTATATGTATTTTACATGTGCTTACTTATTTACATGTTACCTCATTCAGTAGTAAATAAGCTCCTTGAAGGCAGGACCTTTCTTTGTATTTTTCCCTTCCTTTGTAACCTAGAATTTAGCTCAGTGCCTGGTGCATGGCAAGCACTTAATTAATGTTGACTGATGGATTGATTGAATCATAGAACCTTAGAATCTTAGAGCTAGAAAGGACCTTGGAAATCATGTAGTTGAACCTTCCTCAAGATGAGTAAACTAACATCATAGAAATAAAGTGATACCATCTCTAGCTGACTATAATTTCCTAAAGAGAAGAGATTATCAGTTTTCATCTCTATATCCCCAGCCCCTAGCACAATGCTTTGTATGTAATAGGGACTTAATAAAGTTTATTCAGTTGAATTGCCTGAGGTCATACAGGTAGTTTGTTGGCAGAAGTAGGACTAGAACCACTCATGTTAGTCTATTTCCACTATACCAAATGAAATTTGGGGCGTGAAATAGAGGAAGTAGTCAAAAACATCTCCAAGGTTACAAGTCTGGCTAGGTGGGAGAAGAGTGCTATCACTGACAGAAAGAGAAGGCAAAAATAATGTAAGGTTTCAGGAGGGAAAGATTCAACTCAAAATGACCCCTCCAAAATTTAAGTACCTACTGTGTGCTATGGGAAAAGTGAAGTTTTGCTAAGATCCTGATTCCTGACTCACTGACCTTGTGGAGGAAATCTAATTTGAGACATGCTGAACAAAATAAAATATTTTATAACATTTTAACATTTAGTGTGTAAAGAATATATAAGTTGGGGGAACTAGGTGGCACAGTGGATAGAACACTGGCCCTGGAGTCAGGAGGACCTGAGTTCAAGCCTGGCCTCAGACACTTGACACTTACTAGCTGTGTGACTCTGGGCAAGTCACTTAACCCCAATTGCCTCAAACAAAAGAACAACAAAAACAACAACAAAGAATATATGAGTTATATTTTGAAGAACTCTTACTGTTTAATTTGATCATTGACAATGCTATACTAAAGATTAGTGGAAATCCAGCAGTTCAACAGCTAAGGAAGTAAAAGTATCCAGAGACAACAAGAATCCAGAATCAGAACCAGAATCCAGTCTCCCTGATGACATCTTAACATTTAACGAAGATAAGATTTCAAGGACTTTAAATGAACATTTTTGGTTTTTCCTTCTGTTATTATATACCTCATCTGTAATATGTATTTTCTGCAGAGGCCTTCCCTCTGTAGTCATTGTCAAAGCATGAGTCCATGAGGGACTGCCCCTCTGGACAAAATTTTCCCTTTCTCCCTTTCCTATATTGTTATTAGTATATTGTTTGTTAATATAGATTATGATATTCTGGGTTTTTTTACTGTTTCATCAAGAAAACACCCTGTGTTTCTTGACAAAACAAAGGGGGGGATGTAAAGAATTAATTGTGATTTGAGTTTTCTATGACCCCATCTTTGGCTAAAATTAGAAGCCCCAGCCTGCCCTGGCCAGCCTCAGGCGCTGCTGCCTCTGTACCAGCATGGTACTACACCCACTGGCTGTGGCCATCACCATGGCACTGCAGCTCACATCATCACCACATGCCAACACCTACATGGGCCTGGCCAAATTACCATGATTAGAAGCCTGGTGAGGGTAGTCAGGTGACCTTCAGCATGCAGAAACTGGGGAGGATGGCAGTTCTACAGCCGCCTGTTAATTCTGTCAATCAGGGCTGCTAGCCAATTAGCTTGGGGCTGAGTGTGGATAGCCGGTTTTCCCTGTTGGGAGGAGAGTTTTCTGGGAAGGAGAAGGGAAGAGAGATTCATTCTGGCATGAGAGAGAGAGAGAGATGGACTGCTGAGTCTAGGCAATGGTGTGATTGCAGGTCATATAATTTTCCTTCTCCTATTCCTTTTTTCTTTGTCCCTATTTTTATTAACCTTAATTGTGTTTAAATTTGTTCCC
This sequence comes from Dromiciops gliroides, assembly GCF_019393635.1. Classification (NCBI taxonomy): domain Eukaryota; kingdom Metazoa; phylum Chordata; class Mammalia; order Microbiotheria; family Microbiotheriidae; genus Dromiciops; species Dromiciops gliroides. Next base: position 303,443,428 of record NC_057862.1, on the reverse strand, counting down.
ATCAATAAACCCTGTTTTGTTTTTTCTGAAAGAGGCTGTTAATCTCCTTCATTACCCCAATATTATGGCGAGCTGCCCAATTAATTCCCCATATTAAATTTGACTCTTACAAGTGTTATGCTCTCATTTCTCTTCCAAAAGCAAATTGCAAATGTACAGAAGAGAAGATGAACACTAAAAAGTATATCATGTGTATATATATATATACATTGTATGTTTTTTAGTATAACACACACAAAGAAACAGAAAATTATTTGTTTACACATTAAATGGCACTTGGACTTTTTCAGTTTTCACTAGAGAGAGTCCTTTTGAAATGTCACATCTGACTACATAAATAGAACTCCAAGAAATTCCTTATAGACTTTGAGATGAGGGAAACAGAGAAAAATATGACAATGTTATAGAAAAAGAGGAAGATGGATGATTGCTTAGAGATCATTTAGTCCTACCTCTTCATCTTAGAGGAGAAAACTGAGACCCAAGGAAGGGAAGTTAATCAAAGCCACACCTTTCATGTAAAACTGCAATTGGAACATAGGCTTCCTGACTTCATATCTAATGTTCTTTTCACCATTGCTACTTCTAAGCCTGAAAGCCTTCCAGATCCTAGGAGCTGCAATGGTTTTCCCAAGGTTCAGAAACTGAATCAAGTAGAACTAAAATCAGGTACCCAGGGACATAAGGAGATCTATCAAGATGGATTTCCAGTATCCATTGCTAGCCCAATCTACAGTAAAGCCACTGTGATTGTGAGGGGACCCAGAAGCAACCATACTCACAGGAAATGGGACAAAATGGAGAAAAAGAAAAGAAAATTACCCAGATAATTTATTGTCAGATCTAGCCAAAGCAAGCCAGGCCTGGCCAATTCCTGCTGTGCTATTATATAATTTTTTTCCAAAAATGGGGAGGTTATTTTTCTTTCTTTTTCTTACTCTAGCAAAATAATAGGGGTCCAGAGTGACATACCCAGACTCAGACAACCTAGATTCAAATCCCAGGTCTCAAATTTAGTTATCTGACCTCAGTCAAGGCCTTTAACTGCCCTGGAACTCATTGCCCCCATCTTTAAAAGGAAGATAATGTATTTGCATTATCTGCCTCATAGGATTATTCTGGGGAAAAAAACACTTTAGGAGAACTCTCCTTATTAGGAAGATTTCCCTCATATTATTAAAAAACCTACCAGAGTTCAATCATATGATTTTACGTGGGAGACAACTAAGACCCAGAAAGAGAAGGCTACTTGCTTATACAATGAGTTAGTTCCTGAGCTTGGACTAAGACCCAAGCCCAGATATTTCCTAAGCTTTGAAAAGTATTTCCCTTTCAAGAAAGAGGTCCCAAGAGTAGTTACTCAATCCTTCATACTAGAGCTTTTGTTTCTGTACTATAGACTGTCACGCTATCATACATGCCTGTGTTTCCTAGGATGGCTACATTGGGCAAATAAAGAAAGCACAACAGGTTATATCTATTGTTCTGCACAGATTTTCCTCCAAGTTATTACTGAGAGAATTCTCATCTTACACACATTAGTTATTTCTATGTATAAAGTGTGCTATTGTTCTCTTTTGGATTTCCATGCCATATCAAGGATATTTTATTTCTAGACAAGACAGAGGAAATCCCTTAACTAAAGATCCTGGCCAAAGGACTTCAGTTGTATCCTAAGAAAGAAACATTTTCTCTTTGAGGAAGATCTGTAATGACAGGATGCCTTGGGGGTTGTAATGGAGCATTTCCTGCTATGTGATATTTTATCAGCTGCTTCCCCCTCTTCCATGAAACTCATTTTCCCATTATTTCCTCCTTGTACTACAGACCTCAGCCTGGTGCTGGGTGGTGATGAAGTTTGAATGTTAGTTACCCTCCTGTTTACAAAGATTGTAGGATCATAAGAGATGAAAGGGACCTCAGAGATCACCATTTACCAGATGAGGCAACTAAAGCCCAGAGAGAGTGATCATTTACCCATGCCACATACATAATAAAAGAGAGGAGATTCAAATCCAATTTTCTCATTCCCAAATCAGTGTACTTTCCATTATACCATATTATTTCTTCTAGGGAGGGCCTCACCTCAGTTCTGGGCTTGAGTGGAATGAGGTGGGGCGGGGGGGGGGGAGGTGTGGAATAAAAACAAAATAGTAAAAAAGGATGCATTTGGCCTGATATGAATCCTTTCCCAAAAGCCAGTGATCATCTTCCCTTTGCCAAAACAGACTTAGATTCAGAATATCATTCTAAACTTCTTTACCTCACATTCAAGTCTAGAATCCACAGACTGTGGAAGTATCGCTTTAGTCCTTTCCAGTTTGATATCACTCCACTTACCTCCAGGCATTCTTCACTCCATTCAAAGTGGATGACTGTCTACCAAACTTGCCTTGTCCTTTCCTACCTTCATGCCTTTGCTAATATTATTCCCTATGTAATGAATGCCTTTTCCCCTTTCACCTGTTGAATTCCTATCCATTCTGAAAGCACAACTAAAATATTGCATCTTCTACATAACCAGCTTATTCTACCCTATCCATGATACTTTCCTTTCCTTCTCTTCCCTTCTTGGACCTCAAAGCCCTTTATTTTGCAATTCTTTAATATATTTATGCCATACTACTGTATGTTATATTTATCTGTGTGTCTTGTCACTTTATTAGTCTGTAAGATCCATGAGGTCAGGGAATACCTTACTTGAGTTTTGCATTGACTCCTGAATCTGTACACAATAGTCATTTTTTTTGTCTTTTGCAGGGTAATGAGTGTTAAGTGATTTGCCCAGTGTCACACAGCTAGTGTTAAGTGTCTGAGGCTGGATTTGAACTCAGTTCCTCCTGAATCTAGGGCTGGTGCTTTATCTACTGCACCACCTACCTGCCCCACAATAGTCATTTAATCAATCAATCGATAAACATTCGTTAAGCACCTACTATGTGCAAGACACTGGGCTAAGTGCTGGGGATACAAAATTAAGCAAGACAGTCTCTGCCCTCAAGGAGCTTACAATCTAATGGGAGAAACAAAATGCAAGTGAATATGTACGAAGCAAGCAAATGTAGGATAAACAAGAGGTAACTAACAGAGTGAAAGCACTGGAATTAAGAGGAATTTGATCTGTTGAGTTGCATTCAATTAAATTGATTATCGCAACAATCCAAGGGATATTTTGAAGAAAGCTATAACTTTTTTTCTTAGATTTATCACTGACTATGAGGTGTAATGACCATTTCTCCACTTTCTTTCAGTGCTAAAATGATCAACAGCACACAAGAAGTCCTTCCACCTGGAATTAATGAATCATTATTCAATGCAACCAAGGACAACCAATGTTATTCTGCTGAATTTTGGGATTGGTTCAACATAATCCAGACTCCATTCCTCTGGATCATCTTTGTGTTGATCATAGTCGAAAACATATTTGTTCTCAGTGTCTTCTGTTTGCACAAAAGTAGTTGCACAGTGCCTGAAATTTACCTGGGAAACTTGGCTGCTGCTGACCTCATTTTAGGTTTTGGCCTCCCTTTCTGGGCCATTACCATTGCCAACAACTATCACTGGCCCTTTGGGGAGGTGCTCTGTAAAGTGGTGAACTCCTTTATGTACATGAACCTGTATTGCAGCATTTTTTTCTTGATTTTGGTCAGCATTGATCGATACTTAGCTCTGGTGAAAACAATGTCTATGGGCCGAATGCGAAGGACCCGCTATGCCAAATGCTACAGTTTTATCATATGGTTTTTCGCAATGATAGTGAGCTCCCCTGTGGTGGTTTTCCGTACCCTAATGAATTATGATGACGAGGGCCACAATGTCACTGTTTGTCGTTTCTCCTATCCAACACACAACTGGGCAGTCTTAACCAATATTCTCCTGAACATTGTAGGTTTTCTGCTGCCCCTCTGCATCATCTCTTTCTGCTCTTTGAAAATCATCCGTGTTCTACAGAACAATGAAATGCAGAGATTCAAGGAGATCCAGACAGAAAAGAGGGCTGCCATCCTTGTCCAGGTGGTCTTTCTACTCTTTGTCATCTGCTGGCTCCCTTTCCAGGTCAGCACATTGATGGATACCCTCTACCAGCTAAAGATTATCTCAGGCTGTCAGACTGAAATTATTATTGATGTGCTTACACAGATAGGAACATATACTGGTTATAGCAATAGCTTCCTGAACCCTCTGGTGTATGTTTTTGTGGGGAAAAGGTTCCAGAAGAAATCCAAGGAGGTCTACAAGGAATGGTTCAAGATTAGGTGGTGCCAATCAAATTCAATCCAAACAGAAAATTCAATGAGCACTTTGAAGACCTCCATATCAGCGGACTGGCAGATAAACAAACTGCATAGGCATCTGGAGACTAGTCAGTAATCTGTTCTATTTTATTTTTAAAAGACTGTAAAACTATAACCTTACATGTGTTCATGAGCCACTCTCAATATGTATCAGCTACTGTTAGGGTCAGACCATGCCAGGAGCCAATAGAAAAGCTTTCACTTTTCTGGAGATGCAGAGCAGCAAAGAGAGGGGAGTAGCAAATGGTCACCCAACTCTATATCCACCTATCCCCTCATCTCCCCTGTTCCTGTATGATGTCATGGATCCTCAGAAGAAACCCTGGACCTGGAAGTTCTCCTGACCTTCCAAAGACAGAGCAATCAATCACTGCCCAGTTTGGGGTTGGCCAAATTATTTTCCCTGAGTTTTTTATTCTGGCTATGGTTTCTAAGGATGGGATCCCTGACTAATGAAGGCTCATTTCCAAGTTTAGCAAAGTTGTTTGGAGATAGAAGAAAAGCAGTATTATTTAACTCCCTTCACCTTCTTTATATTCAGTTGAATAATTGAAGGAAGTAAGACATGTTTCAATGCAAGAAAGAGAATTCAAAGCAATTCAACAAGTATTTCATGATTGCCTACTTTGAGACTTGTACCGCCTCTTGCCCTTGAGCAACAGTTAAGGAAATGATAGAAATGCTTGTGACTTTCTAAGGTAATGTGAAAGTAGAAAGGCATAATTGACTAGGGGCTAAAAGACCAGCCTTAGAGTTGGGCAAACCTAAGCTCAAATCCAACCTCTGATACACACTAGCTGTACAACGTTGGGCCAGTCACCTAACTTCTCTGGGTCCAAGCAACTCTCAAAGAAGAAGAGAAATTATCAAGGCCTTGGTAGTTTGTATCAGCTACTAAATTGCATCAGGGAATTTCAAGAGGTGTTCCCACACCAGGCATTCCCCACACCAAAAGGTCACCAACTGCACCTCATTCTCATCTTAGTCACATCCCTCTCACCAAAGAAAATCAAAAGGTAAAATTATGTGGGGTACTGGAAAGAACATTTCCTGGATATTAGTCTCTGAACTACAATAAGCAGATGGAAATAGCATAACTTTAGGCAAGTCGCTTGACCTTTCTGTGGTTCCAGCTTTCTCATTTGTAAAATATTTGGTGTAAATGTCACTTGAGAGCTATGGGGAAAGTACACAGAAAAGTAAAATATGCTAAATAAAAATCAGTGATAGATTAATTCAGTTGAGCAATAATTTTGGATGGAGTAGTAAAGGATCATAGAGTCAGAGCTGAAAGGGACCTAAGGGATCCAACACCCTTGTTTTACAGATTAGGAAACTGACACATGGAAAAGTTAAGTAATTTGTCCAAGGTCATAAAACTAATGTGTCTGAGGTGGAATATGATCTCAGGTTTTCCTGTCTCCAAGTCCTCAGCCCTATTCACTATACCATGCTGCCTCTCATGGAAGTGAAATATTGAAAATATTACAGGTCTTTAGATCTTTGTAAAAGGTACCTAAGAGTAAGGGCATTACATAGTTATCATGGATTAACACTGACTACAGAAATAATTTCTGAAACTTCAGTTTGTCTCAGCAAAGAGCTCTGTGCTAAGCACTGCAGGTGCTACAGATATGAATTTGGATACATGATCCCTGTCTTCTTGGAGCTTACAACTACTAAAGGGCAAAACTAAGTAACTATAGATCAAGTTAAAATATGATAAAGCATATAGGTATAGGCAAAGCTACTGTTGCCTGAGCTGAGCCTTGGAAACTGACACAATAGCCAAGCCTATGTCCCTAATTTGTCTTTCGGATTCATTATATCTTTATTAGGCACAGTTCCTAATAAAGACTTTTGTTGTAATTTGGGGGTGAGGGTGGGGGCTATTGGAAAAGAGATACTAGAAAAATAGAAATAGTCCTTGTCTGTAAGGATCTTAAGACACACATGTGAGAAGTGAAATCACAATAAAAAGCAACAGTACAAAAGACCACATCACAGTACCACAGCATGTTAGTAGTGGAAGGAATCTTAGCACCATGGAATGTTAGATTACAGAATGTGTAGGTAGGAAGGGACTTAAAACATAGAATGTTAAAGCTGAAAGGAATCTTAGGGGCTATCTAGTCTAAGCCAAAGCCTCATTTTACAGATGAGAAAACTGAGGTCCCAAAGGGTAGATGAACTCAACCAGGGTTATACTGCTAAGGGACATGAGTGTTACAAACAAAAATGTTGCAGGATTCCAGAGGAGGAAAAGGTCACTATGGGCAGGAGCAATCAGGGATGGGATTTGAGCTGAGCCTTTAATGATGAGTAGTTTTGGAATAGGTACATGTATTTATAAAATTCAGTCATAAAACACAAAGATATAATTGCTTTAAGATGTAATCCCTTTTCTTTTGATGCCCCTGACTGTCCACCTGCCTTAGTAGCTGGGGAAGAAATAATAATGATAATAATAATAGCTTGCATTTATATATCACTTTATAAAGAAAAGTGCTTTCATAGACTTCAGGTAGAAATGAGAGGTATCACCAATACAGTATTAAAATGTATATATTGCTATGATGTACATACCAACATATTTATATTGTCAAGTGTCTATTAAACGGAAAGGCAGAAAAAAGGAAGATTATTTGTAGAGCTTTACATTAAAAGAGCACAGATGAGCTAGCAATGGAATGGTTCTATAAATATCTCCCGAGAAGTTCGAGTGGCATCTGCTTCCTCTCTTGCCATTTCAAACAGTATTACAGGGTGACTAACCCTGGACCCCAGAGCCATACAGCAGATGCAGCTATTCAGAGTGTCATACACCTAATAGAATTGTATCTGTAAAGGGAAAGGGAAAAGAAGATTGTGTTTATGAATTGTATTGATGTTGTGACACAAAATAACATGTATTTCAAAACACCAGAAATGATGTCTCAATGAAGAAATAAAATCAATTTCACATACAAATAATATATGGATGAATGATGTAAACATGCAACAATCTATTCAGTTTGGTAATTGAATGAAATAGAGTTGGATTAAGGTATGTATGTGAAAAGTTCTGTATGAACCCAACTAAACTGAGTAACACCTATTAACAAGGTGGGTGGAGAGGAAGTTGAGGGAGGGAGACCTGGGAAGGAAATAAGCATTTATATAGCAATTCTTATGTGCCAGGCATTGTGCTAAAAGCTTTACAAATATTATCTTAATGAACCCTGAGAGGTAGGCATTGTTATTATCCCCTTTTTACAGATGAGAAAACTGAGGCAAATAAAGGTTAAATGACTTGCCCAGGGTCACACAGCTAGTAAATGTCTGAAACTGGATTTTAACTCAGATCTTCCTTACTTCATGGCCAGGACTCTATCTACAGCAATAACTAGCTGCCTGAGTGAAGAAGAATACCACAGAAGACAACAGATTCAAAGAAATATACCACTATGCTCCTCCATCCCAAAAAGCAATGGTTTCCAATTTTTTTTGAAAGTTTGCACTATCTGCAAAAAAGGGGGTTTTTAAATTGCATACTGCCAATAGATGTGTATTTACCTAGAAAAATTATATGCAAGTATTACTATACTAATAATTATATATGTTGTGAAATATCTACAAAAGTAAAAATTTTAAAACATAAAAAGATGAATAGAGTAAGAATAAGAATGCCTAACATTTACATGATCCTTCAAGGTTTTCAAAGCACTTACAAATATCTCATTTTACTTTCACAACAATCTGTTATCTTTATTTTATAACACCTGGAAGGTAACATTACTATCTTTATTTTGCAAAGGGAGAAATTGAGACAGAAGCTGAGCCCTGCCCAGAGTTACACTGTTAGTAAGTATCTGAAGCAAGATTTGAACTTGGGTCTTCCTGGCTTATTTAGCCCTGTCTGGCTTACTACTCCCAAGTCATCCCCAAACCTCATGATTGAGTACTTGTGCCTTCTCATCACCAGATCCAAAATTTTACTTCTAGTTCTTCTTTATGTGGTGTCTTCCCTTACTAAAATGTAATCTGTTGGAGGGCAAGGACTGTCTCACATAATAGGTGCTTAATAAGTGTACTTATTCCTTCATACATTGATTCATAAGGCATGGCTCTCTGGGAGGTGATGGAGGAAAAAGTACAGTAGGTGATATAAAAACAAAATGCATCAATGAGAATTTATTTTTTACAAGATGTTACATGTGAAGTAAGATATGTGATGTGATATGATATGTGAAGTAAGAAATGGAGGATAAAACCAAAGTTGCAAACCTGAGTCAGTGAAAGGATGACCATGCCCTCAAAAGAATGTCTCAAAGTGATCTCTTCCTCCCCTGAAATCCTTCACAGAATCCTTCAGAACCACCTTCTTTATGGAGCTTTTCCTGATTTCCCCCCAAAGGAGTGCCCTCTTTCCCTAAATATTATGTATTTAAATATTGTGTGTTAATATGTACTTATTCTAATATGTTCTTATTCTTATTCTGTTTACTCTGTGTGTGTATATACATACCTGTCCTGTGAGAATGTAAGAGAATGTTAGAGTAATGATTAATTTTTTATTTCCTCAGCCCCTAGCAGAGTGCCTGACATGTAGTAGGTACTTAATAAATGCTTAATTGATTGATTGATTTAACAATTTAAATGGAAATAGGGAAATTTGGAAGAGGTTGGGGAGAAAGATAATGAATTCTGTTTTCAACATGTTGAATTTGAAAAATCCTTCAAGACAAAATCTGGGAATTTTATGCATAGCTAGAAGTGATAATTAAACCCATAGGAGATATGAGGAGATGTGAGAGCTGAAGCAACCCCTAGACAGAACTTTGGGGTACACCCACTGGCAGGGGCATGACATGTAGGATGATTCAGAAAAAGAAATTGAGAAAGAACTTCCTAGGTGGCTGAATTGGCTTAGGTTATTAAGGCCCTTAGGGGCCCATAGTTGGGGAAGCCATGGAAGCCAGTGGTAGGAGGGAGAAAAGTTGAGGAATGTCAAAGAAAGTAAGGTAGTCTGGGGCAGCTAGGTGGTACAGTGGATAGAGCACCAGCCCTGGATTCAGGAGGATCTGAGTTCAAGACCTCAGAAACTTAACACTTACTAGCTGTGTGACCCTGGGCAAGTCACTTAACCCCAGTTGCCTCACAAAAAAAAAAGAAAAGAAAGATAGTCTTTTGGAAACAAAACCACAATTTGTTGGGGGAAGAGTAGGAAAGGTGTTGGACTGTAACCTATCATCTCACTTTCTGATTGGTTGATTACAAACCTTTGGCATTAAGCTATGTCCCACTTTAGGTCATTCCATAGGTTCTGGGGAGGAGAAATGCTGACCCATTTTGGAAACCTCTGCCATGAATGATAACATAAGGCAAATTATAAAAAATTCATTAGTCCTCACAATGTCACAGGGTCAATTAACAAAGGTCTGGGATAATTTCACTTTTGGGGGTTTTGGTTTTTTGGTGGGTTTTTTTGGTGAGGCAATTGGGGTTAAGTGACTTGCCCAGAGTCACACAGCTAGTAAGTGTCAAGTGTCTGAGGCTGCATTTGAACTCAGGTCCTCCTGAATCCAAGGCCAGTGCTCTATCCACTGCACCACCTAGTTGACCCAATAATTTCACTTTAAAACACTTCACTTAAAAATTACTCTGAACTTGACAACAAACACAAGTACAAGATACAAAGAAGAACAGAAAAAAGGACAGTATGAGAAACTGAACTTTGTTAAGTGCAGGTTTTTTCTAAAAAATGAATAAATTAAATTTAACAAGGGAGTAACTTTCAGCTATTCCTCTTGGCTTTATCCCCTAAAATTAAAAAATCTAATTAATCTTCCATGTGGTAGCTTTTCAGGTACTTGAAGGCAGCTATCATGTCCTTCTAGAGTCTCAATTCACTCAACTAATCCTCATATGTCTTGGACTAAAGGGCCTGAATTCTGATTACCCTTCTCTATATGCTCTCCACCCTTTCCAAAGGGTCCTCCTTAATCTGTAGCATCCAAAGCAGAACACAATACTTCTGACCTGGGCTGACTGCAACAGTCATCTTCCTGTGTGCTCAGTGGTTAGGGAGGGCTAAGACATTATTATTTTCCCAGACCATAGTGTCAAGCATAAGACATAGTCAATAGTACACTATTACAATTATATAATTTTTAAATTAGAAAATATACATATATTGAGGGTATATGCTAAAAAGCATTTTTATTTTTTTACTAAAATGTTTGAGATGGTTTAGAGACCACTTAGGTAAAGAACGTCACTGAAACAATGTATAAGAAATGAAGGTAGGCAGTCATGCTATGACCAAAGGCTAACAAATGAAGTGTTCAAATGCTCTATAAGGAGCCAAAATGTGAAAAGATCTACAAGAGGGCCTCCAGTACATCAGGCATATTCTCTGTGTATAATCTATGAAAGACTTGTTATAAATCACACTGGATAAAGACATGGATGGGAACAATCCACATTGATAGAATGTCTACAGTGGTGAAATCACAGATTAATCAAAAACTATTTTACACAGTGTTTCCTCATAGAAGTTCTATGGTTAAAGAAAAATATGAATCCAGTATAGCAGGTCCCTCCTCTCATCATGTCCTTCACGTATGATCAGTCACTATTCTTGAAGACTATATGGGGTATTCTACTTCCAACCATGTACAATGAAGAGTTCCCCAAATGGCTGCTGAGACAGCACTCAGTGGTTGTACAAAAGGGATGATTCACTCCTCTGACTCACTCTTCCTTATGATTTCAAAGTGTGAAGACTGTTCTGGGTTTTCTCCAGAAAGTATGCTTCAGAGACAGTGTCTGTCTTATCTCCCTCCTTATCACAGTAGCCATGACCACATAGTCTACTTAGGCAAGCTTGTGCCTGGGATGGGGCTACCTCTTTTCTTGTGGGTGATCTTGTAAGGTTAGAAAGGTGTGGAATTCTGTGGCAGCAGCTGCTGCCTTGTGCCCTGGTACAGCAGTGACAGCAACATACATTGGCATGGCAAGGGCAGAGGCAATAACAGAGAACAAGGGAAACATCTCCTTCAGAGAGAATGGTACTGAAAAGAAAAGCCTGAACCTGTTTGGCTGCTTCACAAACAGGCTTTTCACCAGCAAACTATGTTATGTCCAGACAAGGTCAATCCTATTTCAATCATTTTATTGATATGTCCTGATTCTTTTTATGGTTATCATTGCTTTCTGTGTAGAAATAAATTACCTGTCAATTTATATTATATATCTTTTACTTTCTCATTTTTGGAGACTCAAACATAAATAATAACTCATACTACAATTCCAGGGGTGAGAGTTTGTCAGAGAAACAAGGAGCATAAGAATGGAGAACTAAAGCCCCCAAATTAAGTCAGTCTTCTTCATTCATGAATCTGATACAAACCAAAATAGCTGGGTGTAAAACAGGGAGTGGTGCAGGTTGCACTCAAAACAATGCTTTCTAGCGAAGCAAATTATTCTGCAATTCAACTCAGTGGCAGGGATCTGGGATAAGGTGTTTAAGGCACTAACTAGATCCTGGGTGGACCTAATCAGGGACCTTATTAAAAGCAAAAGTGTCCTGAAAAGAGAACTGGACTTGGAGTCAGATGAGTTTAGTTCTGATCTCTGTGCAGCTTGTGAACTCTGTGACCTTAAGTAAATCAATTTTCCTCTCTGAACCTCACTTTCCTCATCTTGAAAATGAAGGAGTTTTGGGGCAGTGGATAAAGCATTGGCTCTGGAGGACCTGAGTTCAAATTTGACCTCACATACTTCACACTTACTAGCTGTGTGACCCTGGGCAAGTCACTTAACCCTCACTGCCCCGCACGTGTTCTTGCATGTGCGTGTGTGTGTGAGAGAGAGAGAGAGAGAATGAATGAGAATGAAGAAGGGTTGTTTTTTTTCAGGGCTAGTAAGTGTCAGATGTCTGAGCCTGGATTTGAACTCAGGTCCTCCTGAATCCAGGGTCAGTGCTTTATCCACTGCACCACCTAGCTGCCCACAGAAATGAAGGAGTTTTAGTCAAATAACATTTAAAATTCCTTCCTACTTAAAAGTCTATGGTCCTATGGTTTCTAATTCTTGGTTCCTTAAATCCAACCTAAATTTGTTGTTTTTCAAATTCTAATCATTGTTCTTGGTCTAATCCTTCTACAAAATGGCAGCTCTTTAAATACTTGAGGGCACCTGTCAGGTCTCTCCACCTCCACCTCTCAATACATTCTCTAAGTTCTCACATTCTTTGGTTCTATGATTTCAAGGTTCCTGGCATTTTGTGATTTTCCGAATAGGAATAAATGCTAGAGATACTAATTAAGGATGATATGACCCTAACTGGGAAATCTAGTCAATGGGAGTGGAAGTGGCCAATGTTGAAGCACAAATATTAGAAGTTAAAATACATTCAATATGAAGATTCTTAGCACTGCAAATAGCAGCATGGGTAAAATCATAATTTCAGTGTTCTTGCTTTAGAATAGTTTATTAGTCAAATCTTTGGAGTGATTCCCACAAAAATAATGAAAACCCTGAATTTTAAGATCCTGTTGGTATTTGGTTGGTCTTGGAAAAATTTTTCTAATCTGAGATTGTAGCCAACCTCCTAGAATTGATTGTATGCTTCCACAGTAATGAAAATAGGAAGAGTATATGGAAATCATAAGAAGATAGATTTTGGCATAACATAAGGAAGAATTTCCTAGCAATTTAAGATTGTCTGGCAATGAAAGGAGTTGTCTTAAAAAAATTCCTTTTTGCAGGAGAGCTTAGAATAGAATCATAGATTTAGAATTAGAAGGAATATTAGAGTCCAATGAACCCAATAGCCTAATTTTATAGATGAAGAAACTGAAGCACAAAGAGGTAAAGTGACTTGTCCAGGGACTCACAGCTGGTAAGTGTCTGAGATAATATTTGAATCCAGGTCTCCTTAGCTTGAAGTCCCCTGCCCTATCTGGATGATTCTTTGTCAGTGGTACTAAAGAAGAGACAGGGGGGTTGACTGGAGGATCTTCACGGTCCCTTTCTATTATGAGATTTTATAATTTATTGTCACATTTATATTTCAGTGTCACAGAATTTCAGTTGAAAGGGATTTCAGAGATCATCTCATTGTATCTGAGGAGGAACCCATATTACAATATCCTTAACTTCAAGGCTTAAAGGCTTCTAGTGATGAAGAATTTACTACCTTCAGAGGCAGAAAGCTGGGAAACAATTTTTGAGGCCAGTACTTCTGATAAAGGCCTCATCTCTAAAATATATAGGGAACTAAGTCAAATTTATAAGAATCCAAGTCATTCCCCAATTGAGAAATGGTCAAAGGATATGAACCGGCAGTTTTCTGATGAAGAAACCAAAGATATCTATTCCCATATGAAAAAATGCTCTAAATCTCTAATGATTAGAGAGATGCAAATTAAAACAACTCTGAGGTACCACCTGACACCTATCAGATTGGCTAAAATAACAAAAAAGGAAAATAATAAATGTTGGAGAAGCTGTGGGAAAATTGGAACACTAATGCATTGTTGGTGGAGCTGTGAACTGATCCAACCATTCTGGAGAGCAATTTGGAATTATGCCCAAAGGGCAATAAAGCTGTGCATACCCTTTGACCCAGCAATACCACTTTTAGGTCTTTTTCCCAAAGAAATCATGGAAAGGGGAAAGGGCCCCACACGTACAAAAATATTTATAGCTGCTCTTTACGTGGTTGCACGGAATTGGAAGTTGAGGGGGTGCCCATCAATTGGGGAATGGCTGGACAAGTTGTGGTATATGAATACAATGGAATACTATTGTGCTATAAGAAATGATGAGCAGGAGGAGTTCAAAGAAACTTGGAGGGTCTTGCGTGGGCTGATGATGAGTGAGATGAGCAGAACCAGAAGAGCACTGTACACAGTAACATCAACATTGAGTGTTGATCTACTGTGATGGACTATATTCTTCTCACCAATGCAATGGTACAGAAGAGTTCCAGGGAACTCATGATAGAAGAGGATCTCCAAATCCAAGAAAAAAAATGAACTGTGGAGTCTAGATGCTAATTGAACCATGCTGTTTCTTTTGTTTTTGGTGCTGTTGGGTTTTTTTTTCTATTTTGAGGTTTTTCATCATTGCTCTGATTTTTTCTCGTATAACAGGACTAATGCAGAAATAGGATTAATGTTATTATGTGTTTATATATATGTGTGTGTATATCTATATCTATATCTATATAGATATATAGATATAACCTATATCAGATTACCTGCTGTCTAGGGGAGGGGGGAGGGAGGGAGAAAAATCTGAAATTGTAAAGCTTGTATAAACAAAAGTTGAGAACTATCTTTACATGTAATGGAAAAAATAAAATACCTTATATGTAAAATTTAATTTAATTTAATTTAAAAAAAAAGAATGAACAACTAGCTGAGGTATGTCACCTTTGTCTGATCATTGCAAAACTGACCACCTTGCTTCACAAAACTAGCAAATTGCTCATGTATTTTATAAAGTTTGATTCTTTCTATATTAAATGAGGCTTGTATGTTGGGGAAAAAAAATAATTTACTACCTTCAGAGATGGTCTGTTTCACTTTGGGATGACAAGTTGCTTTTCCTCACTTTGAGCAAAAATCTGCCTCTGTGATTTTTGTCCACTGCTTCTGATTCTGGCCTCTGGGTCCAAACAAAAATCAAACTCCTTTTCCTCAAAACAGACATTAAAGTACTAGAAGACATCTATCATGCCTCTCTTCAGTGTTCTCCGTGTAAACATCCCTAGTTCCTTGACAGCAGCTAGATGGCATAATAGATAGAATGCAGGGCCTAGAGTCAGGAAGACTCATCTTTCTGAGTTCAAATCTGGCCACAGGAATTTACTAGCTGCATGACACTGGTTTCTTCATCTGTAAAATGAGTTGGAGAAAGAAATGGTAAACCACTCTGGTATCTTTGCCAAGAAAACCAAAAATGGAGTCAGGATGAGTTGGACATGATTGAAAAACAACTGAACAAGAAAGTTCCTTACACTAATTTTTTAATATGGCATGGATCAAGATTCTTCATCATTCTGGTTGCTTTCCTCTAGACCAGAAGCTGTCAAAGTGTGGTCCATGAAACCCTGGGGATTCCTGAAACCCTTTCAGGAGTTCTTTGGGGTCAAAACTTTTCCTAATAATATTGACATAATTTGTCTATTAAATGTTCCTCCATTTTCTAACCACATATCTACCTGAAGCTGAACTTTTTTCATATACTTCAAGTAAAACAACATATCACAACAGACTGGATGTAGAATGAGTATCCACCTATCTTCTATTAAGCAAGACATTAAAGAGATTTGCAAAAATATGTAAAATGGGGCAGCTTGGTGGTGCAGTGGATAAAGTGCCAGCCCTGGATTCAGGAGGGCCTGAGTTCAAATCTGGCCTCAGACACTTGACACTTACTAGCTCCATGACCCTGGGCAAGTCACTTAATCCTCACTGCCCCACCAAAAAAAAGGAAAACAATGCTATGCTTCTTACTATTTTTTGTTTTTGAAAATAGTTTTTTTATAAAAATAGGTTATTTATATTTACATGGTTAATAATTGTTATTTTAAATGAATTTATATATTATGAAATGTATCAGTTTTCATTCTTAATACAAAAAATATCAGTAGATATAACCTACATCAACCAAAGCTCTTTGGGATCAGTGTCCTTCCTAATCTGTGGCACACAAAACCAAACACAATGTTCCAGAAGTGGTCTGATGAGGGAAAAGGACAATAGAACTATCAGTCAGTCAATTAATCAATAGGCATCTATTAATAATTTCTTATAACCAGGCCCCACCACCTCCTTACCCCAGAAGTTATGACTTTCTTAATACAACCCATGATATCATTAACTATTGTGACTGTTGTATCATGCTGTTTATTCATATTGAGTTTGAAATCCTCTTAAATCTTGATATCTTTTCCAGAAAAGCAGTCTTACCATTTCTACCCATTTTGAACTTGTGCAATTGACTTTTTTTTTTGTTTTTTTGCAGGGCAATGGGGGTTAAGTGACTTGCCCAGGGTCACACAGCTAGTAAATGTCAAGTGTCTGAGGCCGGATTTGAACTCAGGTCCTCCTGAATCCAGGGCTGGTGCTTTATCCACTGCGCCACCTAGCCACCCCCACAATTGACTTTTTAAACCCAAGAATAGGAGTTTATACTTTATTCAGTTTAATCTTGGACTTTGCCTAAACCTATCAAGGTCCTTCTGAATCTTCATTCTGCCATCTAATATTTTAGCTATCCTTCCTAGATACATGATATCAACAAACTGGATAGACATCTATGTCATTGATGAAAATGTAAATAGTACAGGGTCAACTACAGATCACTGGGGAACTTCACTGAAAACTTCATGTCAGGTTGACATCAAATCAATAAAGACTACTCTTTTAGTCCAACTATACAACCGGTCCTAAATGTATCTAATTGTACTATTCTCTAATCCAACTCCCTTTCTCTTTTCCATAAGAATACTATGAGAGGGGGCAGCTAAGTGGCACAGTGGATAGAGCACTGGCCCTGGAGTCAGGAGTACCTGAGTTCAAATCTGGCCTCAGACACTTAACACTTACTAGCTGTGTGAACCTGGGCAAGTCACTTAACCCCAACTGCCTCACTAAAAAAAAACACACACTCACTCAAAAAAAGAATACTATGAGATACTTTATTAGACCCTTTGCTAAAATATAGGTAAACTATGTCTATGATGGTCCCCCAATTTACTAGGTGACTGGACCTGTTAAAAAAAAAAAAACCTCAGGTTAGCATGACCTATTCTTTTTCTTTTTTTTTCAGCAACAAACATTTATTTTATTTTTTCCAGTTACATGTAAGGGTAGTTTTCAACATTCATTTTCATAAGATTTAGAGTTCCAAATTTTTCTCCCTCCCTCCCTCCCTTTCCTCCCCCCTCCACAAGATCACAATCAGGTTATATATGTACAATCCCCAAGTGTTCTTTTTATCAGTTCTTTCTATGGGGGTGCATAGTAAGCTTCCTCATTAGTTCCTTGGGATTGTCTTGGATCATTGCACTGCTGAGAGTAGTTAAGTCATTCACAATTGCTCATTGAACAGTACTGCTGTCACTATGCACAATGTCCTCCCAGCTCTGCTCACTTCACTATACATCAATGTTCATTAGTCTTTCCAGGTTTTTCTGGGATCATCCTGTATGTCATTTCCTGTAGCACAAGACCATTCCACTACAATCATATAGCACAGCTTCTTCAGTCATTCCTCAATTGATGGACATTCCCTTGATTCTCAATTCTTAGCCTCCACCAAGAGTTGCTATAAATATTTTTTGTACAATTTTCCCCCTTTTCTCTTTTTCATGATTACTATTATTAACTGTTTCCCTTCCATCCTATTCCCTTTCCTGTGATATTTATTCTATTATCCATCTTCTTTCATCCTATCCCTCTTCAAAAGGGATTTGCTTCTGTCTGTCCCCTCCCCCACTCTGCCCTTCCTTCTTTGGCCCCTCTCTCTTTATCCCCTTCCCCTCCTCTTTTCTTGCAGGGTTAGAGAGATTACTCCACCCAATTGAGTGTACATTATTCCCTCCTTGAGCCAATTCTTTTTTTTTTTTCCCTATTTTTTTTTAAGTGAGGCAATTGGGGTTAAGTGACTTGCCCAGGGTCACACAGCTAGTAAGTGTTAAGTGTCTGAGGCCGGATTTGAACTCAGGTACTCCTGACTCCAGGGCGGGTGCTCTTTCCACTGTGCCACCTAGCTGCCCCACTTGAGCCAATTCTAATGAGATTGAGGTCTTTGAGCCAATTCTGATGAGTGTTAGGCTCATTTACTGCCCAGATTAAACAGATTACTCCACCCAGTTGGGCGTGTGTGTGTGTGTGTGTGTGTGTGTGTGTGTGTGTGTGTGTGTTAGTCCCTCCTTGAGGCAGCTCTGATGAGTTTAAGGTCTTTGAGCCTTTTCTGATGAGTGTAAAATTCATTTACTGCCCTGCTCCTCTCCCATCTCTTCCCCCACTCCATAAGCCTTTTCCTGTTTCTTTCATGTAGGATTTCACTTCTGTCCTTCCCCCTCCCCCAGTGAATTCCCTTCACCCCTCAATTTAACCCTAAAGATGTCATCACCTAGCTAAGTGACACAGTGGACAAAGCATCACCCCTGGACCCAGGGGCATCCCAGCCAAAACCTGGCCTCAGACACAAGACAGTCTCCCACTATATGACCCCAGGTATGTCCCCCAGCTCCAATTTTTTATGGTTCTCTAGGGTCTTGTATTTGAAAGTCAAATTTGCCATTCAGTTCAGGTCTTTTCATCACAAATATCTGAAAGTCTTCTTTTTCATTAAAGCCCCATTTTTTCTGCTGAAAGATTATGCTCAGTTTTGCTGGGTAGGTGACTCTTGGTTTTAATCCCATTTCCTTTGCCCTCTGGAATATCATATTCCATGCCCTCCAGTCCTTTAATGTAGAAGCTGCTAGATCTTGTGCTATCCTGACTGGGGCTCCACAGTACTTGAATTCTTTCTTTTTGGCAGCTTGCAATATTTTCTCCATGACCTGAGAGCTCTGGAATTTGGCTATTATATTCCTAGGAGTTTTCCTTTTGGGATCTCTTTCTGGAAGTGATCGGTGGATTCTTTCAATTTCTATTTTAGCTTCTTCTTCTAGAATTTCAGGGCAATTTTCCCTGAAAATATCTTGGAAGATGATGTCTAAGCTCTTTCCTTGATCATGGTTTTCAGGTAGACCAATAATTTTCAAATGATCTCTCCTGGACCTATTTTCCAGGTCAGCAGTTTTTTCCAGAAGATATTTCACATTGCCCTCTATTTTTTTATTCATTTGGATTTGCTTTATTGTGTCTTGGTTTCTCATAAAGTCACTGGCTTCCATTTGTTCAATCCTAATTCTTAGGCAATTATTTTCATCAGAGAGCTTTTGTACCTCCTTTTCCATTTGGCCAATTTTACTTTTCAAGCTATTGACTTTTTCTCATGTCTTTCCTGCATCACCCTCATTTCTTTTTCCATTTTTTCCTCTACCTCTTTAACTTTATCTTCAAAGTCCTTTTTGAGCAACTCTATGGTCTGAGACCAATTCATATTTTTCTTGGAAGCTTTAGATATAGGGGCCCTGATGTTGACATCTTCCTCTGAGGGTGCACCTCAATCTTCCTAGTTACTTGTGGGGACCAATTTTTAATTGGGGAGTGTTAGCTAAGCAGCTTGCCGCAATATTGGGGCAAGGAAGGAGACTGGCAGCCTCCCTCAATACAGAACAGGATTTATTTTAACAAGAATGAACTTAAAAATAAAAACAAAATACAAACAGGATCGGTAGGATCAAGGCAGAGGAAATAAAATGGGGAGAGGGAAATTATACAACCTGAAAAGATACCACCGCACAGGAATCAGCTGAGAATATGCAGCAGAACTCCTGTCACCTTCCAGCGTCCTGCTAGAATACCCAATTCTCCTCCCCCAATCCCAGAAAAACCCCATACAGCCCCAGCCAATGGGATGGCCACTCTGACAGTCACATGACTGCCCTCACTAGGCTTCCAATCATTATAATTTTGCCAGGCCCATTTAGGTGTTGGCGAGTGTTGATGACATGAGGTGCCAGTGCCATGGAACCAGCTACAACCAGTGGGTGGAACACCATGCAGTTTGCGGAGCCCCAGGCCAGTGCGCACCAAGACATAAGACAGAAAGCAATCTGATATAGGTTATATATGTACAATCACATTAAACATATTTCTGCATTAGTCATATTGTGAAAGAAGAAGCAGAACACAAGAGGAAAACCTCATAAAAGAGGGAAAATAAACAGCCAAGAAGTGGAAACAGTATGGTTCAATCTGCATTCAGAATCCACAGTTCTTTTTTCTGGGTGTGGAGAACATTTTCTATCATGAGTTCTTTGAAATTATTTTGAATCACTGCACTGCTGAGAAGAGCCAATTGACTCCCTTTCCAGCAAATACCACTTCCAAAATGAACACATATAGCATAAATCAGAGAAGGGACACATATAATAATATATCAGATAATACAGAGGGAATGAGCTCTTCAGTTGGAGCTAGACAATTAAGCTCAACCAAGAGAGTTTCAGCTCTCACCAGGGAAATCCCCTGAAATCTTTAGTGTATTAAGTTGGAGATGGTCATTGTTTATACTTCATTCTCAAAGAGGACCATGACATACAGAGGTTATATTATGAGTTGCAGTGAGTTGGGTTTAAGTGAGGCAGGGCTGTGCAAAGTCACCAGACTCACTCTCTCCTCCAGAGCCATCTGGGTCCATCAGATGACCCTACATGCAGTGGGAGACCTTTGCCTTTTTAAGCTAAGGCCTTTCCCAGGTCTCAGTTTGCCTGAGGTAATACCCTTTCAGTGATTAAAGCTAGGTAAGAAATGAGGCAAAGAATGGCCTTTTTTACTGAGTAGAAAATAAATAAACAAATAAATAAATAAATAAATCTGGGAGGGGAAGACCCTCAGGATTTCTGGCCAAAACATAAAAAAAAAAAAATTACTATTTACACTAAGCTGGGGAAACGGACATGATAGAGGTACTATCTATTCTACATTTCAGCTTCTTTCCCAGAGTCTCTCTTCCTTCTGGGACCTGGTAAAAACATGGAACTATGTATCTTATCTCTTGAAATTAGAACCCAAAAGACCAGGATTTCTTCTCCCTCAAGTTTTTGCTAACTCAGCTTTTACACAGGCATGGAGCAGTGAATAATCAGTCTCCACCAATGAAGAGAATCCCATGCAAACCGGCTTTGAGACATATATCACACTTTGATGGGCTTTTTGGATCAAGATACAAGGATAGAGGGAGTACCCACACCAATGTAGATGGATTCTCATGGATGTCTTATCCTGGGAAATTCTTGTCCATAAATCTTTTATAGAATAGGTCTTTTAATATTGAGTGGATACTCACTACATGACCAACCCACCTCCTTTTCAGTCGATAGATCTTCACATTGGTGCCTCTAATATGTCTCTCCCATCACCCACTCCAGCATATATATATATGTGTGTGTGTGTGTGTGTGTGTGTGTGTGTGTGTATATATATATGTACACACACACACATAGATACAAATATATATGTGTATGTGTGTATATATATAGGAAAGCTGGTTTCTGACCACTATCTTAGCCTAAGTTTGCAAAACATCTCTCTCTCCACACCCATACACACACACACACACACACACATATGTGAGTGTGGGTAAATATGTGGGTGTGGAGAGAGAGTTGTATATTTGTAACTATGTGTGTGTTTATATATATATATATATATATATATATATATTTTATATAATCAGTTTCTAACCAATACTCCAACCCAGAAAGCCCAGAATATTTATGAGTGTATACATACACACGACATACACAAATACAAAACACTTTACTCACAACAATCCTGGGAGCTAGGTACTACAAGTATTATTATCCCTACTTTACAGACGAAGAAAAAGAAGAACAGTCAGGGCCAAGATTCAAACCCTGGTCTCTCCTAACTTAAAGTCTTGATGACAAGATTTGAAAGGTATCCACATAGAAGTTGAAGCCATAGGTATCTGGAAGAGACCAGAATTTTGCTTTTCAGAAAGAAATCATCATGGTTGGGGAAACCTAAGATAAATGAACTTACAACCCAAATCTCAGAGACATGAGGCATATGGCTCTTGGACATTTCAACTTGATACATTCAGACTAGTTTCTAAAAGACCTGCATAACTGCTAGATAAGGTTAAAAAATGTAGTATATTTTACAGATATAGAGATTTGTAAAAATCAGTAATTCTGGCTATATCTTTTATTCAACAGTTTTGGTGAGGAATTAAAGTATGGCACTGATTGCTTCCTGGCAAGAAAATACCCTGTGTTCAACTCAAAACATCACCTCTTCAAGGAAAATGTCAATTAATACTGCTATTCCACTCATAAAACTCATTCAGAGCAAGCAGAGGAGCTATGAAGAAACATGTGCCAACTCTCTGTATACCAAGAACCACCAATCTATGTCAAAAACTGCCATTAGGACTTAAGAAAAGGTCTAGAACCATAAAACTGACTGGAATTAATGATAGAGCTGGGACTAGAATTGTGACTTTTCCAAGGGTCACCAAGACAAATCATAATGGAATCTTTGAATCCACCTCCTTCTGTCCAATACACATAACTCAATTATTCAAAGTTCCAAATTATTTCTTTTGCCTCCTCATTTTTCTCCATGACCACTGATGACATCCTTAGGGCAGAAGTTGTGAAATGAAATATAAAAAGCACTTTGTTTTAAGTTTTCTCCAGAACACAGGAAAACACCTCCCTGATCTGTTCTCTTAAAATTAAAAACTCAGCTAATGGAGCACTTTAAGTCCATTCCATACCTAAGACATGTGAGTAACTGACAAATTTTTCCAAGTTTGAATTCTCAGCTATCTTAAATTATGAGATTAGAGCCAAATTCTCTGGAAATATTTTGTTTCTCTTCTTAAATGTTCAAATATTCTTTTGCTTTCTGCCCACTTGTGGATCCAGATTTGTTTTGATACTAATTTAGTTCAATTTAACAAGTACATCTT
The DNA here is from genome assembly GCF_019393635.1 of Dromiciops gliroides. Classification (NCBI taxonomy): domain Eukaryota; kingdom Metazoa; phylum Chordata; class Mammalia; order Microbiotheria; family Microbiotheriidae; genus Dromiciops; species Dromiciops gliroides. The sequence goes on along the minus strand of NC_057862.1, from coordinate 303,420,515 downwards.
GGGCACTACTGCCTGTCTGGGTTGAAAGAGGGTTTGTTTACAAGGGGAAAGGAAGAAGGGTGTTATTTCAGAGTTATTTGTTTAAAAAAAAGTTGTCTATTTTTTAGGCTAAAGCAAATAAGTATTGATTGAATTATATAACTAAAAGGTATTAGCTAGTCTAACACTCTCATTTTACAAATAAGAAAACTATGATCCAGCAAGGGGAAATGACTCAGTTTAATAAATAGTTAGTTTGTGATAGAGAGGGGGACTAGAATCTAGATCTTCTGATTCCTGGTCCAAAGCTTTTTCTACTCCACTAGTTAAAAAAAAAAGCCATACTCTATAAAGCATTCCACAGAGTATTTAATTTTTCAAAATCTACATGGTAAGTTGAAGCCTTTTGACTTCTAAAATAATAAGTAGGTTAAGAGTATGAGATGGGATGGATGTGTTAGGTCATGGGAAATGAGCAAGTTGAGGAACTGGGAGGTAAGGGTATTTGAGGGAGCATCAATAGATATGTTGAAGTTTCTGAAAAGAAAATTATCCATGCCAAAAAGGAAAAAAGATAATTTCCAATGACTAAAGAAATAAAAGAAATTTGAAACTACTTTACCCAAATATATAATAACAAAATTGATAAGGAAAATTAAATGAATTAATATTTTCATAAATATAAAATATTCAGAATAAACATCAGAAGAAGAAATAAGGAATTTAAATAACTAATATCAGAAAAAGATGTTGAGCAAGATATAAAGAAACTCCCCAGCAAAAATATTCCCAGGTGGTTTTCCAAGTGAATTCTATCATACATTCACAAAATAATTAATTCTAACATTGTATAACTTGTTTTCAAAAATAGATAAAACAAAACAAAGAAATAAAACTATAGACTGATATCAATGCAAAAAAAAATTATTAGCAAAGAGTCTATAGCAATATATTTAAAATATATACAGTATAAGCAGGTTGGATTTATGCCAGGAATTCAGGGTTGGTTTAATATTAGGAATACCATAAATATCATGGGCCATATTAATAACAAAAACAATAAAAATCACATAACTAGATCACAAGATGTAGAAAAGGCCTTTGACAAAACATCAATCTGGCCAAAAACATTAAAAACAGGAATAAATGATCATCTTAAAGATGATAGACTATTTAAAACCAAGATCCGACAATATATATGATATAAAGAAATAATTGTTGTTTGTCCTTCATTCTCAAAGAGGATCATGACATTAAGGTGATGTCATAACTTGCACTGGATTGGATATAAGTGAAGGAGGGCTGTGCAAGGTCACCAACCTCACTTACTCCTACAGAGCCATCTGGGTCCAGTGGCAAGATATACATTAAGATTACTGGTGATGGCCACGGATGTTTGAGGCAATTGGGGTTAAGTGACCTGCCCAGGGTCACATAGCTACTAAGTGTCTGAAGTGAGATTTGAACTCAGGTCCTCCTGACTTCAGGGCCAGTGCTCTATCTACTCTGCCACATAGATGCCCCAGAGAAACTATAAAGGACTTTCCAATAAGATAATGGGCAAATCAAGGATGTTTATCATCACCTCTATTACTTTAAACAGTACTAGAAATGTTAGAGCAATGAGATAAGAAAAATAATTTGAGGGAATATTCAAAATAAAGAGGAAAAAATTAGCAATTTTGCAGATGATATGATGGGCTACTTAGAAAATCCTAGAGATTCAACTAAAAAAGTAATTGTAACAATAATTTCAACAAAATAGCAGGATATACAATAAACTCACAAAATCATTAGCCTTTCTGTATATTAACAATGAAACCCAGCAGGATGAGATGAATAGGGGAAATTTAATTTAAAATAACAAAATATATAAAATATTTGTGAATCCATTTATGAAGACACAAGAATTATATTTTTAAAATTACACTTTTTATAAGAATATAGATTTAATAGTTGGAGAGACATAAATTGTTTATGATGGGCCCATGCTAATAAAAGAAAAATTACAATCTTGCTTCCATTAAGTTATTTATTCAGTGTCACAAAAATGGAACTTCTAAAAAGTATGACTTTATAGAACTGGAAAAATAAAAAAATATTCACCCAGATATCATGAATAAAGAGGGAAATAATAAAAAAGTGGGAAAGAGGGAAGTGTAGCAATATCAGTTCTCTATATTACATGGCAGTGATCATTAAAACTATTTGTTTTAGGTCAAAATATAGAATGGTTGATCATAAAAACATATTAAGAATATAAGATCCAGAAGCAAATATAGTAACATAATGGGAAATAACCTGTAAAACCCTAGATACTGAGGCTTACAAGGACTCATTATTTCAACAAAAATTACTGGAAAAACTGGAAAACAGTTTGGGAAAAATTAGGTTTAGAGTAACATTGCACACATAGGCCTAGAAATAAAAGGTCATATCGAAAACAAATTAGAGAGGATTAGAAGCTATTTTTACAAATATAATTAGGATAAAATTTCTTGACTAAATAAGGGATATGATCATAGAATATAAAATTGATAGTTTTTATTAGATAGAATTGAGAAAATTTCACAGAAACAAAGTCAGTAAAGATAAAAATTTGGAGGGAAATAGTTGAAAGGGAAAATTTTATTTGCAGCAAGTTTCTCTGGTATAGGTATGATATCCAAGATATATGGAATATTTATTCAAATATACAGGGTATATCCATAGTCAATACAATTTTAAGCTTTAATGGCTTACAACTACACTAAGACTTTAGGGAAAACCTGTATAAGAACAAGAGCCATTTCCAAACAGATGAATCATCAAAGCACATGAACAGATGGTTTGAGAAGACCAATCAACAAACCTATGATAAAATGCTTTAAATCACTAATAAAAAGAGAAATGCACAAACAACCACGAAGTTCCACCTCAAGTCCAAGAGAGTGGCAAAAATAACAAACAAAAGGAAAATTGCAATTGTTGAAGGGGTTGTGGTAGGTTAGTCACATTAGTACACAGGTGATAAAGCTATCCATTCGTCTAGGCATTCTGGAAATCAGTTTGGAACCAAAAAAAAAAAAAAAAACCCTGAAAAAGAGGGAAAGATCACATATACAAAAATATTCAAAGCTGCATTTTTTGTTGAAGCAAAGACACCATTTACTTTGACCGTGTGCTAAGTGCTGGGAATACAAAGAAAGGCAAAAGACACTCCCTATTCTCAAGGAGCTTGGCCTCAGGAAGAGATAACATAAAAACAGTAACAAAAACAACTATGTACATACAAGCAATATACAGAATAAACTGGAGGTAATCCACAGATGGAAGCCACCAACACAAAGAGGGATAGGAAAAATCTTCATGTAGAAGTTGGTACTTGATCCGGATCTTGAAAGAAATTAGGAATTCCAAGAGGTGGAAATGAAGAAGGAGGGCAGTTCAGGCATGGGGAACAGCCAGTACAAAGGTGCAGAAGCAGGAGATGAGGCATCATGTGTAAGGAACTGAAGGAAGACCAGTGTCATCGCATCCTTAGATATTGGGGATAGGAGTAATGTGTAATGTAAAACTGTTAGGAGGTGATTCCTCATGCAAGTAGTATTTTATTGAGGAATTGACTACTACTTGAAAGGTTTAATCAGGGTAATCACATGTACTTCTGAATGGGGAAGGTAGATACCCCACATGGAGCAACAATAAGTAGCATGGATACCCTTTTCCCTAGTTTGCCTCCTTTTTGCCTCATGGGCTCATCTCTTCTAGGTATAAGAGTAAATTTATATTTATGTTAGTAATCTTTCTCTGCATTTACCAGTCCTGGTACCATTTCAATGTTGCCTTCACTGGATTTATGACTTTCAAGTGGAGTCACACTCTGCTCATCTTCCCCCCACAAACTCCAGCCCCATTAAAGCAGGACTTTCTTCCTCTACAGAAATCCAAACCTTTATTTTGGTATTAATCAAAGAGGCAAGGAATAGTGAATTTGGGGAGAAAAACTTTAGTTTTTCTTTTATATAAAGGGGTGGAAGGTACAAAATAGCAACAAAAATACAGTGAGCAACCATTGAAATGGTTTATTTGGATAGGAAAAAGTCAGGCTTATGCTAGCTGCTACAAAAACCAAATCATCTTTTTATACCCTATCCCCATCCCACCCCACCCTTTACTTCATTCCCTGAAGGGAACAAAGGAGAGAAAAATTCAAAGGAGTTGCTACTTCCTTCCTCAACACAGAAAAGGAAAATGGGAAGATGTGTCAGCAAGATGCTCCCATTATCTCAACTATAACTGTCAGCCCTCAGCCATCTCTTTGATATTTCATCACTTTGTCCAGTTAAAGCAGCAACAACAGCAGCAACGCATCCAAATCTCAAAAAGGAGGAGCAAGAGAACTCACATAGTTCCAAGATGATGATAATGTATTCCTTTTTTCTAGATTTTCTCTCTCCCAGAATTCTCCAAAAGCAAAATGCTAGAAACCCAAATTCAAAACATATCTAGATGGTTCAGTGAATAGAGCATCTTCCCTGGAATCAGGGAGACCTGAGTTCAAATCCAGTCTCAGATACTTATTAGCTGTGTGATCCTGAACAAGTCACTTAACCTCTGTTGGCCCAGTTTCCTCATTGATAAAATAGAGACCAAAATAACACTGACCTTCCAGGATAGTTGTGAGGATCAAATGAGAATAATTGTAGTGTTTACCGTGGTGCATGGCACATAGTGGCTGCTTAATAAATGTTAGCTATTATTGCTATTATCTTGCCAACTTGTGAACTCTGAGATAGTGACAATTTGAGTCTCTTAATTCCAAAACAACATTAATAACATAGGTGCCACAGTAAGAAGACTGGGAATGTATTAAGGGACCAGATTGTAAAAATATTTAAATATCAAGCAAAGTTTATGTTTGATCCTAGAGGTAGTAGGGATCTCCTGGAATTTATTGAGTAGAAGGATCAATGTGGCCAGACCCAATCTTTAGGAAATCAACTTGGAAGATGTGTCGAGGAAAACTTGAGTGGGGAGAGGCTTGAGGTAGGGTCAATAAGTCCATAAATACTATACACCAGTTACTGTGCTAATTGCTTGGTATACAAAAAGAAGCAAAAGGAACCTGTCCTCAAGGAGTTCACAGTAATGGGAGAGAGGGAGAAGAGGTAGTAAAGACAAATATAGGCTTTTGAAATTGTCCAGGGATGAGGACTTGAACTGGAGAGGTATCTCTGTAAGTGGAGAGGAGATATAGCCAGAAGATATGAAGATAAAAAATGACAAGATCTTACAACAAATTGGATATATGAGATGAGTAAGAGTAGAGTCACAGATGATACTAAGATTGCAAACCTGGATCACTAGGAGGAGGGTGGCACTCTTAGCAGTAACAGGTATCTCTCATTTTTAAATGTGTCTCTTGTAAATAATATATTGTTGGCTTCTGTTTTTTAATGCATTCTTCTATCTCTTTCTGGCTTATGGGTGAGTTCATCCCATTCACATTCAAAGTTATAATTACCAGTTGTGCATTTCCCTACATCCTATTTTTCATCACCATTTATCCTTCTCTCCCTTTTTACCCCATCCCTCCTCAACCATATAATTGACTCCCTATCTGCACCCCTTCTAAGAGTCCCTCCCTTATACTATCCCCTAGCCTTCCTTTTTCTCCATAAGTTAAGAGACTTTTGTACCCTTCAAGATGTATATGTTATTCCTTCCTTAACCCAGTTTTGAAGAGATTAAGGTTCTAGCACTACCAGCCCTCTACCCTCTCCTGCCTCCTCTATAATAGTTCTTCCATTCATACCTCATTTGTACAAGATAATTGCTCCATTTTACCTCTCTCTATCCAATTTTATTTTTTAGGGTCATCGCAACATATTCAACTAAACCCCAAGCCTTCAATTTATGCATATTCTTTCAAGCTACCCAATTAATGATAACATTCTTAAGAGTTACTGATAAAACTTTCCCATATAAGAAGTAAAGATTTTGGCTTTATTAAGTCCTTTATAACTGGTCTTTTATGTTTTTAACCTTATTAAGTTTCTCCTAAGTCTAGTAGGTCAAATTTTCCATTTAGCTCTGGTCTTTTCTTCACAAATACCTGAAAGCCCTTTGCTCATTAAATGTCCATTTTTTCCATTCAGGATAACACACAGCTTTGCTGGCTAAATTAATCTTGATTGCAAGCCTAGCTCCTTTGCTTTTCAGAATATGTTTTTCCATGCCCTTAAGTATTTTAATGAAGAAGCTGCTAAATCTTGTGTTATCCTGGCCATAACTCCATAGTATTTAAATTGGGGGGGTTTCTAATTTCTTGTAGTATTTTCTCCTTGACTTGGGAGCTTTGAAACTTAGCTATGATGTTCCTGTGAGTGTTCATCTTGGGGTTTCTTTCAGGTGGTGATCAATAAATTTTTTTCTATTTCTACTTTACCCTCTCATTCTACAACTTGAGGGCAATTTTCCTTAATAATCTCTTGAAGCATAGTATTTAGACTTTTTTTGATCATAATTTTCAAGTAGTCCAACAACTCTTATATTGTCTCTCCTTACTCTGTTCTCCAAGTCAGTAGCTTTTCTAATGAGATGTTTCACATTCTCTTTTATCTTTTTCATTCTTTTGATTTTGTTTTATTATTTCTTGGTATCTTATGAAATCATTAGCTTGCTCTTGCCCACTTCTAATTTTTAAGGAGTTTTTTGTGTGTAAGTTTTTTATCTGGTGTTCCAATTGGTTGACTTTATTTTCATAATTTTCTTGATTTTCTTGCATTACTCTTATTTTTTCCTAATTTTTCCTCAACCTCTCTTGTTTGATTTTTAAAATCCTTTTAAAACTCCTCCAAAAACTCTTTTTGAGCTTGTGACAATTTCCCTTTTTTCTTTGAGATAGTAGCTGTTTCAATTTTACTATCTTCTTCTGAGTTTGAACCCAGATACCACCACAGAAGCTATCTATGATTGGGTTCTATCTCTGGACTCTAGGGGCACCTAGGTGGCAGTGGATAAAGCACCAGCCCTGGATTCAGGAAGACCTGAATTCAAACCCGGCTGCAGACACTTGACACTTACTAGCTGTGTGACCCTGGGCAAGTCACTTAACCCTCAATGCTTTGCAAAAAAAAAAAAAAAGTTGGACTCCAGTCCCAAGGTATGGGAGATAATATTTCAGGCTTCAGGTTTTTTGTGCTATTATTTTCTGAGCTATATCAGAGACCTGACTTCAGGTATTCCTCTCCATCCCTGAGCCACATCTGCAAAGCTATCACCACAAACTTGTTCCTTGTAGTCCCTCCCACTACGAAAAGCTTCAACTCACCTCTGCCCTGGAACCAAAACCAGGCACTCCACAAGTTTCCATAGCCAGCAGAATCCCTGCCCTTGAACACTCACTGGCCCAGAACCAGGTCAGGTCAGCACATCTGGGCCTAGCATTCAGTACCTTGGAGGACCTATAATCTTCCCCTGATCAGCTGTCTAAGCCCCACACCACCCATGAAGTGAAAGTTCCTGAAGCTAAGGCTGCCACAGATGCCCCCAGAGCCTGTTGTTTGTTGATTAGAGGTATCTTCCCAGAGGTATTTGCACTACAATCAGATCTAACTACCACCCCTGGAGGTCAGGTCTTTCCTAAAGTCCTCCCAAGTTGTCTTAGGTGGACAGCTGATTTACCCTGACTTTTAATTATTTCTGCAATTCAAAGTTCACTTTGTGGCATTATTTTATATTGTTTGGGGGTGGAATTTAGGAAAGGCAGGTAATTTCCTTCCTTATTATGCCATCTTTCAGAACACTAATAGAAAAGTTTGGAAGAGAAGTGGTTTGAGGAAAGAAGGACTTGGTGTTTGTCATTGGTTTGCCCTTCTGGGCAGAAAGTGTACAGGAGAGGTTCACTTGGCCATTTGGCCATGCTCTTTGCTACATCATTAATGGAGTCATCAAGGCCAACCTGTTCATAAGCATCTTCTTGGTGGTAGCCATCAGCAGGGACCAGTATTTTGCTCTGGTCCACACCATGACCAGCCAGATACAACACAGCCAGAGACAAGCCCAGATCATCTGTGCTTTCATCTGGTTCTTGGGTGGCCTCCTAAGTATCCCCCCTTTTCTGTTTCAATCAGTAGAAACTGTCCCAGATCTGAACGTCTCTGCCTATATCCTTCAATTCCCCCATAAAGTATGGTATTCTATCAAGATTATTGAGCTGAGTGTGGTAGGCTTCATCCTCCCCCTGACTGTCATCATCTTCTTCAACTCTCAGATAATAACCTCCCTGAGGGGTCGAACCAAGACCAACATAAGGAGATCAGGAAAGACAAAGGACACTAAAGCCACCACTCTGATCCTTACCCTAGTGACTGTTTTCATAATATGCGAGACTCCATACATAGCATTGCTTTGCTATCCTGGAATACCTATTCCATCATGGCTCCCTATTATTGACATCACTGTGTAGGAAGACGGCACCAGAAGCCACAATATAAAAACTCCCTGACCTACAGCCTCCTTCTACCACCACCCACACAGATAGCTCTCACCCTCATCAAGTCTCTGCACACCTGCTAGGCTATAGCCCTCAATCTTAATTGATACAGTATCTTTTTCTCTAATGTACTCAACCCATCTACTCTGCTCACTCCCAATCTCTCTCTTTCCTATACACAGTACCCTGTCCCTACTTCACATGTGTTAACACACTGTTAGGGTTCTCAAGCTCCTACAGTCCCCCAATCCCCCTCACATGCTCTAGTTCTCTCTTCTTCACACTCACAATACTGTGTTTCACAATAACTCAGCCACCAACCTCAAATTATTTCTGAATCCAAATTCTTTTTCAGTCCACATACCCAGTGGCTAATTTTTACCACAACACCTATAACACCAGTAATAAATCTATATCCTAACACTTCTTAAGTGGTCCTAGGAATTCTTGGCAGCCATCTGGCCCTATAGCCTTGGATATAGAATTACAACTCCTCTAGCTCACAATCCCAGATTCTAGCAAGCCTTGGTATTGTAGAGGACTCAGCTTGGTAACAGAAAAACTGGGTTTGCGTGTAGACTTGGCAACTTTCCTCGTTGGGTTGTCATGAGGATCAAATAGGATAATACATGGTGAGCACTCTACAAACCATAAAGCACTATACTGATGGGAAATGTAGTAAATAGAACCCTAGCCTTAAGGCCAGGGAGAGCTGAGTTCAAGTTCAACCTCTGACACAGCATAGCTGTGTGACCTTGAGCAAGTCACTTAACTTGTCAGGATATCAACAGCTCTCTAACACTATAAGTTGCAGAGAATGTGCTAACCTGCATTGGTAGAAGGAGTTTCCTGATGCTGGAGTTCTTCATACTAATGAAATCAACAGATTCTAAGCCCTTTCCCTAATACCCCTTAAACCAAACCACACCTTTTTGCTGTTGAAAGTGGATGGAAGGGGCAGCTAGGTGGTGCAGTGGATAAAGCACTGGCCCTGGATTCAGGAGTTCCTGAGTTCAAATCCGGCCTCAGACACTTGACACTTACTGGCTATGTGACCCTGGGCAAGTCACTTAACCCCCCATAGCCCTGCAAAAAAAAAAAAAGAAAGAAAGAAAGTGGATGGAAGAGGGGGCAGCTAGGTGGTACAATGGATAAAGCACCAGCCCTGGATTCAGGCAGACCTAAGTTCAAATCTGGCCTTAGACACTTGACACTTGCTAGCTGTGTGACCCTGGGCAAGTCACTTAACCCTCATTGCCCCACCTCCCCAAAAAAAAGTGGATGGAAGAAAGGGAGGCAGGTGATGTCTTCTTTCTTTCTTCCCACTTCACTTATTTAGGAGTCACACATGCATATGAGTCCTTTGGTTCATAGGCCCTCAAGTATAACGAAATAGGTGTGATAGACACAGGACCTTTGGTAAAAAGAGCTCAGAAGACCTTCCTTCTCTCTCCCAGTACATATTCATCACCTAGCTGGACCCTTCATATGCAATTAAGGTATTCAGTCTCTCACCCTTATTGGGGCTGCTATTGTTCAATTGTTTTAGTTGTATCTAACTATTCATAAGCCCATCTAGGGTTTTCTTGGCAAAGGTACTGGAGTGGTTTGCCATTTTCTTCTCCATCTCGTTTTACAGATAAGGAAACTGAGGCAAACAGTGTTAAGTGATTTGCCCAGGGTCACACAGTTAATAAGAGTCTGAGTCCAGATTTGAACTCAGGAAGATGAGTCTTTCTGATTCCAGGCCTGGCACTCTATCCAATGCAGCACCTAGTTGCCCTGCCTCATTAGGGTAGGAAATGTTTGCATCTGAAGACTTTTCTCCCTTACCTTTCAATGCTTCTAAGGTTTAGTCTCTGGAAACCTTTAGTATTTGCTGAAGTCTCACAGGGGCAGCCCTCTTCCTCCTTAAATAAAGAATATTGATAAGCTGGAGAGTATCCAAAAGAAACCCACAAAGGATTTAATGGAGCTTCAAGAACATATCACTTAGGCACCAGCTGAAGGAATTGTTTAGTCTGTAGAAGAAAAGTCTTAGGGCTACAAAATAGAAAGGTAGATCAATGAAACTGAGTAGAAATACAATTTACAGCAGCAAATAAATGTAACTTTCTATTTGACAAGTATAAAGACAAGATTTGGGGAGGAAAATTCATTATTTGGTAAAAACAAAATATATTGGGAAAACTGGAAGGCAGTATGGAAGAAATAATACCTTACACCATGTTCCAAGATAAGGTCAAAATGGACACATGTCCTAGATATAAAGAGAGATATTACAGGAAAATAGAACATATTAGTTATCAGATTTATGGATAGGCAAATAATTTATGAATAAACAAAAAATTAAAAAGTTAGGTATAAAATGGATAATTTCAATTACATTAAATTTAAAAGGTTTTGTGCAAATAAAGCAAATATCTTCAAGATCAGAAGCAAAACATTGGGGAAAAAATCTTAAAATACAGTTTCTCAAATACAAGTCTCATCTCAAATATATAAAGAACTTTGTCAAATTTATAAAAATTATATGAATCATTACCCAACTGATAAATAGTCAAAGGACATAAACAAGTAGTTTTCTAATGAAGAAATCAAAACAATGTGTAGTCATATGAAAAAAATGCTCAAAATCATTATTGATTAGAGACATCCAAATTAAAACAACCTTGAGATATCATTTTACACCTACCAGATTAGCTAAAATGATAGAAGGGGAACAGCTAGGTAGCACAATGGTTAGAAGAAAGGTCCTGGAGTCAGGAGGACCTGAGTTCAAATCTGGCCTCAGACACATGACACTTACTAGCTAGCTGTGTGACCCTGGGCAAGTCACTTAACCCTGACTGCCTTGCAAATAAATAAATAAAATAAAATTATTGAAGGAGAAAGTGACAAATGTTGAAGGGAATTTGGGAAAATTAGGACACTAATTCATTGTTGGTAGAGTTGTGAAATGATCCAACAATTTTGGAAAGCAATCTGGAATTATGCCCAAAGAGTTATTTAATTGCCTATACCCTTTGACCCAGAAATACCACTACTTAGTCTATTTCCAAAAATGATTAGGGAAAAAAGAAAATAATCTATATGTTCTAAAAATTTTATAGCAGTTCTCTTTGTGGTGACAAAGAACTGGAAACTGCAGGGATGTCCTTCAATTGGGGAATAGTTGAACTTGTTGTGGTATATGATTGTGATGGAAGAGTACTGTGCTATAAGAAATGATGAGCTCAATGATCTTAGAAAAACATGGAAAGACTTGCATGAAATAATGAAGAGAAAAATGAGGAGAACCAAGAGAACATTGCATACAGTAATAGCAATATTGTTCTAAGAACAATTTTGAGAGAATAAGTAATTTTGACTATTATAAATACCCAAATTGACTATAAGGACATATGAAGAAAGATGCTCTGTATACAGAGAAAGAACTGATAACTCATGTATAGAATAATGGTAGTCTACTCTAGGGTGGGAGTGGGGAGGGAAGGGGGAAAAAGGAAAAAAAAGGAATTTACATAACTTTATTATATATTTAAAAGGAATAGCAAGTTGTACATAAAGATCAGCAATTTCATGTACAATCATCTTTTTTATTATACTGTTATTGAAATGCTTGTTTTATTCCTCAAATTAAAAACAAATGTAAATGGGGGAGAAGAAAAGTCTCAAGGGACTCATTTAACTGTCTTTAAGCATTTGAAGAGATGTTATGTAAAATAGAGATTATTAGACTTGCTCTGCTTGACCCCAGAGTCAAACAAAGAGCAGTTAGAAGTTGCAAAGAAACAATTTAGGCTTGATGTAAACAAAAATCTTCCTAAAAATCGGAGCTACTCAAAAATGGAATGAACTGACTTAAGAGGGAGTGGTTTCTTCCTTGTTTTAGGTCTTTAGGTAAATCATTTATTGTAAACACTGTACAAAAGATTACCAACAAGGTCTGGGTTGGGCTGGACGGTCTTTTGAGGTCAAATCCAACCTTGAGACTGAGTTTGTGATTCATTCTTATGTTTCTTTCATCTCCTTTTGAGCTGATAGGCAAGCATACAGGATGTGCTCCATATGTATGTGTGAGTGTGCATATGCATGTGAGCACAAGTGCATACATGCACATATATATTTGTGTGTGTATGCACCAGGCACGACCTAATGTCTCAAATAATCATTATTTTTTGTCTCCTTTTTTGCTATTATTTTTAAAGTAAGGTTTACTTGTTAATTGTAAAAAAAGTTTAGTTGTTTCGATTTCTTTAGTTTGATGAATAAAGATCACTTGTATCCATTACAAGCTTGCCATAAAAATAAAATTCTCTGAGTGCATTCCTAATGAAATGTGCTATACACAGGTATTCCTATACTCCTTTATCCCTGCTTCTCCACCCTTTCAATGTTTGCAGAGGAATACTGTAGGAGATAGGTACCTCATCCACAAGTTCCTTAGGGATGTAAATTCTAGTGACCAGTTTTTAGCCCCAAACCCACTAGACAGACTGCTGCCATCACCACTCAGTGACCATTTGGACAGTTGGATCCCCAACCTCCAGCCCCATCTCAGAATTTCCAGCCCATAATACCACTGCCCCTCCTGGGGAGGCAGCATCATCATTTTCTACTTGGTGTAGTATAGTTAAGCTCTAGATTAAGAATATGGAAGACTAGAAGACTGAGTCCTGATTTCAGGATCTTACTGTGTGATATCTTGGATAAGTCATTTAACCTTTTAAAGCCTCAGTTTCCTCATCATTAAAGGGAGATAATAATAGTAATTATCCCTTCCCTGAGTTGTTTTTGAACATCAAATAAGATAACATATACAAAGGGCTTTGTAAACCTGAAAGTGCTATATAAATATTAACTATTATTGGCCTGGAAATGTGTGATCTTGGATAAGTCACTTCCCCCAAGTTGAGAAGCAGCTTGTCATAATAGATAGGCCATTGAACTTGGAATCAGGAATACTTGGGTTCAAATTTTGCCTCACTAGATACTCACTAGCTATGTGACCCTCGGCAAATCACTTAGCCTCTTTATGTCTCAGTTTCCTTATCTATAAAATGAAGGCAATTTGGATCAAATGACCTCTAAAAAATATTTGGCCACCAGAAAGGCAGTATTATATAACAGAAAGAATACCAGGAAAGGGGAAAACCCTCTAATGTTCTAATGTGTGATATTAGCTAAGTTGCTTTCCTCCTCTTGGCCTTGATTTTCTATTCTGTTGAACAGGAGGACAGGAAGGGAAGAAGAGAGACAGACAGACAGACAGACTAGATCACTCTAAGGTTTATTCCTGCTCTGACTAGTGAGTTTCTTATTCTCTCAAACCAACTAATGTGCATTCATCCAGCTGTAATCAATCATTATTTTGTAGCTTCAGAGAGTATATTCTGGAATTAAAATAGATGATCCCTATGACACCTTCCAGAATTCTATGGTCTATGATTCTAAGGTTCTTCCAGCTTTGGCTGCTATATGCTGTGATTCTAAGGCCCCTTCCAGCTCCAGCATTCAACGTTCTGTGCTCTAAAATTCTGAATTTGACACAAAATCTTTGAAAAGCCTCTTTCCTTTATGACTCAGGCTTTTCATCTGTAAAACAGAGATGCTTATTCTTCAGTTACACTTACCAGTAAAGGATAGAGGAGATGATGTTGGTAAAAACTCAAAGAACTTTTTGGAAAAATAGTCTGGTCATAGGATGCTATTGTGGGGTGAGAAAACAATAGAAGAGTTTACAATGAATGGCAAGCCAAGTCATAGAAGGATATGGTCAAGGGTTGGAGGGAGGAGAAGGCTATGATTGAAAGACAATAACTATCCTAGATTCCAACATCAGGTAAGGGCTTAGACTGAATAACTACTTAATAGATTCACTGGAATTAGAGCTAGAAAGGGCTTACCCAAAGTCATGTAACTAGGAAGTAACAGAGTTGTCATTGGAATCCAAATATTTATACTAAATGCAATGCTCTTGGGGGCAGCTAGGTGGTGCAGTGGATAAAGCACTGGCCCTGGATTCAGGAGGACCTGAGTTCAAAGCCAGCCTCAGACACTTGACACTTACTAGCTGTGTGACCCTGGGCAAGTCACTTAACCCTCATTGCCCCTCAAAAACAAACAAAAATAAAATAAAATAAATGCAATGCTCTTACCACCATTATCCTGCCAAGTGTGAGATTCTATGACTGTATGAAGCCCTGAATAATGGAGTGTTAGCCTACATGATTGAAGCCCACTGTTAATGGAGCCATGCCAGACTACAGACAGAATAGGGAGATTCAAGTCTCTGATGTGAATTCATTCAACTTTGGAGAAATTTTCCAGACAAGTTCCCACGCTCATCATCCATGTCTATGAACCACATTCACAGGAGGAGCTGGAAAGAGTGGCACCACCCATATGAGACAGTGGGAGCCAGAGAGAGGGAGTAATTTTCTTCTTCGCATATAGACAGGTAGGTGGTTCAATAGAGCACTGGGCCTGGAGTCAAGGAGATCTGGGTTCCACTATAGCCGCAGATACTTACTAGGTATGTGATCCTGAGCAAGTCCTTTAACCTCTGTCTGCCTCAGTTTCCTTTAACTGTAAAATGGGTATAAGAATAGCACTTTCCTCTTAAAGTTATTGTAAGGATTAAATGAGATATTACTTGTGAAGCCCTGAGTAAAGTGCCTATCACATAGTAGGTGCTTACTACTTGCTTTTTTTCCCCTTCCTTCTGTATACTAATAGAAGTATACTATTAGGGGTAGGCAGAAATCAGTTGAAAAAAATATCACTAAGAGAAGATTTAATAGGTTTATCATCACTGTTTTTAAGTATTTTGAGGACTGGCATCTAGTAAAAGGAGTAGACTTATTCTGCTTGACCCCAGAAGAAAGTACTACATAGAAACAATGGGTAATAGTTACAAAAACAAATTTTGGCTATATAGAGAAGGGAAATTGCCCTGATAACTAGAGGTATCCAAAAGTGGAATGTGCTATCTCAGGAAGGAGTAAATTCCTCATCACTGGAGGGCTTGGTGAGGAGGACAAGAAGAGGTTAAACTAGATGACCTCTAAAATTCCTTCCATCTCTTATATTCTTACTATAACTCTTGTCTTCAGGGCTCCTCTCTTACACAAATGGCTTAGGTACCTGTGAGAAAATGGGTAATGGTCTCCTCTCAATAAGGATATAACTGTCACCATTCAAATTACACTCCTCCAAACCTGTTTGAAGACAGAGGTCTCAGTCTCCCTCCTCTCCCCTCTGGCAAACAGATCACATGGTTCAAGTTGCCCTGAGCTGATCTCAATGAGGCCCTCTTCTGGGCTGTGTCCATATAAGGGAAGATTGAAGAAATGTCCCTGTGTCACCTCCCTCATTGGCTGAGAACCCAAAGAATAATTATGGAAATTAGGGTTAAGAATACTGTGTTCCCTTGTAGATTGTAACCCTTAAGTAATCCAGCCAGTGATGAAAAGGGGACTAGGTGGGGCAGCTAGGTGGCACAGTGGATGAAGCACCAGCCCTGGATTCAGGAGGACCTTAGTTCAAATCCAGCTTCAAACACTTGACACTTACTAGCTGTGTGACCCTGGGCAAGTCACTTAACCCTCATTGCCCTGCAAAAAAAGGGGGGACTAGCGATTAAAAAGGGGCCTGTGAGGTCTCACTCTCAGCACTTGCACTTGCTGGCTATAGCACTTATTTGCAAGTGTCCATTCTCACAAGAATGAGAATAAATGACACGTTACCTTTGCCTTTGACATATTACCACTGCTGAATTCCAGAGAATTATTGAGCAGGGGTCATTTTCCTCTCAATACCCTTTGAGGTGACATCTCACCTCTCTGATTCATTGCTTTTCCAGTTAATCAGAGAACTTCAGTATCCAACATCTCCCAATCTACAGCCTCAGGAGTACTCACTGATTTCTCTTCCAAGTAAACAAGCTCACAAAAACTGAAAGAATAAACAGGGAAAACAAATAGACTCATGTCAAAACTCCTAGATTACCATACCAGTTATTGAGCAACTCTTCCCCCCAGTAGTAAGGATAGTTTAGTCACATACAGACTACAATGGGAAAGAGTGCCCATGGTTCTCTTCAAGGCAATCAGGGGAGTTCAATCTGTGTCACAGTTCACTACATTTCAGCTTGCCATTCTCCCCAGCATCCATCATATACGACTCACTGTTTCCTCCTCCTTGCTCAACCTAGAAGAGGAGGCTCATCTCAGCTTCTCCCAGGAGGACTGTCCTTGTCATTTCCCAACACCCTTTATAGTTCAATTCTAATGTCCCTTTCTAACTGTATTATACATGACTCCTCCTCAAAAACTTTTTAGTCCAGCCAAATTTAGTCCAGCCAATTAACAGCCAAACTTGCTACTCCTCAAACATAATACTCCATACCTCCCATTTCCATACTTTACATAGGCCAAGCCCATGATAGAAGGTAATGCTTCCTTATTTCTGCCTCTTAGAAAGTTTCCTTCAAAGTTCAGTTCAAATTCTACCTTTTACATGGGGCCCTTTCTGATCTCACAAGCTGCTAGCCTATTTTTTACTTTTATAAATTGTATAAATGTCTTGTATGAATGAATATACATATACATACATATACACATGCACACACATGTATACACACACACACATCTCCCTTTATAGAATATAAGCTCCTCAAGAGCAGGGGCAGTTTCATTTTTGTTTTTGTATTCCTAGTGCCTGGCACATAGCAGGTGTTTAAGAAATGCTTGTTGACTGAATAAATGATTGAGGTAGACATATATCCCAGGCACCTTATTGAAATCCATTAGATTTTTTCATTTAAGAAAAAAGAAGCCTAGAAACTGTATTCAAAGATCTAATTTCAGTAAACTTTACAGAGGTATAAACAATGGGTATGTATTTTATCTCATCTTATCCTCATAGCAACCCCATGGGGTGAGTGCTATTATTATCCTCATTTTGCAGATAAGGAAACTGAGGCTGGGGGAGATTAAGTGACCTGCCCAGGGTCACACAACTAAGCAAGTGCCTGAAGTAGGATTTGAAGTCAGGTTTTCTCAACTCCAAGTCCAACACTTTATCCAGTCTGCCTACCAGCAAGAGAATATGTGGCTGATGATCAGTTGAAGGAAAAACAGATGTAATCACAGAGTCATAAAATTTCATATTTGTAAGGGACATTAGAATCCATTATGTTCTCACTAGGTCAGGCCCTCAACAACTCTTGCTTGAATAATTGCCAAGATTCCAAATTGATCTCCCTGTGTCTCTTCTATTCTCCTCTCTTATCCACAACCTCTACAAAACTGCCAAAAATAATCTTAAAGCTTAGGTCTTACCATGTCATTCCTCCACTTGGGAATCTTCAGCAGCTCTTCTACAAAAGTAGTGTTGCCTCTAAGATAAAATACAAATTCCTCAAGATGACATTTAAAGAGCATTCTGTTGAATATTAAAATATAGTTTTTGTTTCTGCCTGTCTCCTACAAACAGATCAGAGAAATAATGTTTAATCTCTCCTACAAAATTAATAAACAGATCAGAGAAATTATATCTTATAATATCTCCTACTAACTAGATCAGACAACATGAACATGTCCTCCTATGAAACAGATCAGAGACAGATGGAAAAAATATAATATCAATTTAATATTTTGTCCCAGGAAGAAATATAACACAACATGATCATGTGGAGACTCGCTTCCTAAGAGAGAAGCTCAGGGGACTCCCCATTTCTGGGGGTATATATAGTTTTAGTCCACTGATTACAGGTTGTTGTCAGTTTCAATAGTATGATACAGAAATCAACCCAGAAGCAAAAAGCAGTTTAATAATTTCAGTTATAACAAGTATGGAGGGAATACAGAAGCATCATGATAAGACTACAGGATTCCAAAAAAGGGTTTGACAAGGATGAGAATGCCCAGATGTTACCATAAGATAGGGACTTACTATCCTGAGGTAAAAGAAGTCACTAGGTAGGGTCTTTTATCTGCTAGCTATCTGGGTTCAGATTTGGAGTTCAGCTGAAGGACATTTTGTTCCTATTAATCCAGGGTTTCATAAAAATACTTTTGGATAATAAGGTATCACCATCAAATCCAGGTGATCCATATATTCATTTAACAATTCTTTGTCTTGGCCCCAACCTATTTTTGCAGATTTATTCATATTGAGAGGAATGGTGTGTCTGCCTCAGTTGACAGGATCATTGCTCAAGTCCTGGGGGTTTCCTCCCCCTCCCCATCTCCACCATTCCTTCCTTTTTCCTGCTGAGAGGATGTTATTTTCAGATAAGAACAAACTATGTAATTCCAGTCCTAAAGGCTTATCTCCACTCCCCCAAATTTTCCTTCCTTTCCCTGATGAGTCAACAGAGGTTTTCTGAAGTTAGAGAATAAAGAATTGTAAAATCTCAGGATCTGGTTGTCCCATAGGGTGGGGACAGTAGTAGCACCACATTTAGGGGGGGGGGGGGTATACATGTTTAGAAGTATGAAGAATATGAACCCAGAGTAACCAGTTCAGGTGAAAGGAGGCAGGTAATCCTTGTGTTAGGGACCTATATAAACTCAGTGTAAAACAAGCATAGGGTGCACACCACTTCTTTGGAGTGTGCGCCATTTCTTGCAAGATTGTAATAAAGACCTTCCTGCTTTGCACCAGACCTAGGGTCTTGCCTCCATTTACTTGTTTCTTACAATATTATGCCCTTCTACCTGTGCTATGTTTGGTCCAATTAACCAACTTGCCATTCTCTGGACTTAGCACTCCATTCCCAGAATCAGCGCCAGGCCACAGCCTCCTCTGTTTGCCTGAAGTGCATTCCCTTCTAACTTCTTTTGTTCATGGGATACAAGAGCACTACCTATCCTGATCCCCTCAATTTTCTTGCATGAACTTATCCTTCTTGTGGACTATAAGCTCTTTGAGGTCAGGGAATTTTTCTGGTGTTTTTTTTTCTTTTTTTTTTTTGTATCTCCAGCAATTCATCCAGTTTTTTGCATATAATGAGTTTAGCAATTGTTTCAATGAATTGAATTGAACCTTTACATGATAAGAATTCCCTCTATAATGAAACAGCACAAGGTAATAGAAAAAGTCTCAGATTTGTTGTCAGGCTATATGGGTTCAAGTCACAGCTCCGTCTCTTTCTACCTTTGTAACCCTGGACAAATCACTCTCAGACTGAGTTTCCTCATCTGTAAAATGAAAGGAGATGAAACAGATAAGCTTGAAAGTCCCTTCCATTTCTCAACCTGGAGACTTATGACATACTTGACAAGTAGTCAGTGGCCTTTGCTAGAACACCTCTAGTGAAGGGGAACTATTTTCCAAAGCAGTTCATTTCACTTCTCAGTGACTCTAATCATTAGGAAGTTTTTCCTTACATAAATTTGTCTCTTTGCAATTATTCCTTATTCTCCCCGGTGAATGCAAGTAAACTAAACCTAATTCCTCTTCCATATGGCATCCCTTCAATGATAGTCAAAAAAAAAATGGAATCTATAAGCTTCTCCAAGATACATGACATTCATTTGAAACAGACTAATTGCTCTGAAAATTGGGATTTCCACACTCCCCATCCCCATCTAACAGTCCCACCCTTCCACTTTGATATCTCATGCTTGTATTCTCTATTTGGTTCATCTGAGGCTTCCTACATTACATCTAGTGTCTTCCTAACTGGACAAGCACTTATTAAACATTTGTCATTTACCAGGATGAGGATAAAGTACATATTATTCTTATTGTACTGTGAACTACTGGAGTTATTCCAAAGATGCTTTCAGAAAATGAGCTTATACATCACAGTAATTTATTCAATTATAAAAGTCAGTCATTTTATCCATTTGCAAAATAATCCATAGAACATTAAATATAAAAGTTTAATAGCAAGATATGCTTTATCCTTGGACCATTTCTATCAGGACTCTTGGGGGGAAATGAGAACAAGATGACAACGATGATGACGACGACAACAATGATAATTCCCTGGGTCTTAGGTCTACCTGAGCTCATTAGTTCATTGTATAATACTGGACAAGTTACTTCTCCACTTGGATCCCATATTTTTCATTTATAAAATAAAAGGGAATCTGAACTAGATGATCTCTAGGATCCCTTCCAGTTTTAAAATCCTATGTTCTATATCTTTCCCAGTGTATTGGACAACCAGCATTTCTAACACTTGGGTTGTTTTACAGGGTATACTCTGTCCCAAAGCCCTTCTTGGTGGAAATTAAGGTCCTTCCCTAAGTGAGGGTGGGACAGAGTTGGTGAGAGACAAGAGAACTCCAGCATTAGCCAGTGCCCCTTTCGGGACTTATTAAGTATTGAATCTCCTTTAAAACTCAAAGATGGAGTCACTTTGGCACTTCCAGCTTTGAGGGAGAAAAGTTGGTCTCTGGCCTCAACCTATTCCCACCTCTGGGCAGGAAGGAAATCTCTCCCTTGGAGAGGGGTGTGAGGAGAAGAGGCTAGAAAAGTCTGTTATATCTCCCTTTGAGTGAAAACCCTCAAATACTTGTGTTCTACAAATGTAGGATCCACTCCTCTATACACATGGGGTTCACACATCTGGTACAATCTTGGCTTTATTAAATTGAAAAGGCAACAGGAGTTTTCCATTAAAGAAGCAATGACTGAGCTCCACCTGCTGGAATCATGGTGCTATTGTAACTTCTATAGAAACATCAGCAATCTAATATGGAAATGTTTTGCATGACTTCACATGCATAATCGATATCAAATTGCTTGCCTTCTGGGGAGCAGGGAGAGACAAGAGGAAGGGAGAGAATTTGGTACTCATCATTTTTTTTAAATGATTGTTTTAAAAATTTATATATTATTGGGAAAAAAAAGGGCAGGGCAGAAGGACTTGAAGTGGAGATAGAGGACACAATGAGATAAAGCTGAATTTAGAATTAAGAAGATATAAATTCAAATACTGCCTCAAACACTAGCTGTGTAATCCTGAATAAATTATTTAACCTCTCTTAGGATCAGTTTTCATATCAGTAAAAATTAAGGGGTTGGACTAGATAGCCACTAAGTTCCCTTATATCTGAATGTCTGATCCTATGAAAGAATTGTAACTATTGGTTATGAATGCTAACTGAAAAAAATTGTAGTTCTCTTTGAAGGAAGAGGCTTACTAATCATAGTACTTCTGGTAGGTGTCTTTGAAGATAGCATCTTAGCTGAGGACTATGACACCATAGAAAAATGAAAGAGCAATTGACAAAGCATCTAAAAGAGCTATTGTCTCTCTGGTAAGGAAGAAGCTTTTTAACTCATGTGCCTCTATTCCCTCAGTGCATGATAAAGGTTTCTGGAAGAGCTAAGAGATCACCTAGAACAGAGAACTGATGCCCATTGAGAGATGTAATTGAGAGATGGATCAACCAAGACACAAAGACTGGTAGGGACAGGGGTCACTAAAGCTCACACATTGTTGGTTTTGCAATATCAGAGACATCAGTTGTCACTCCATGGATATGCCTTATCTTCACATGTTCCCTCCATGTGCATCCTTTCATACAGGGCCCTTCTAGATAAAGGACCACTCTTCACACTGACTATGCATGAATAAATATCAAGGTTTATGGGGAAAGGGTTGTATTGTCACTTTGTTTACATTATTATTTAAATAAATGTCTTTGTTATGTTAATATGAATATATGGATCACCTGGATTTGATGGAGGTACCTTATTATCCAAAAGTATTTTTATGAAAACCCTGGATTAATAGGAGCAAAATGTTCTTCAACTGAACTCCAAACTTAACCCCAATATCTAGCAGATAAAAGACCCTACCTAGTGAATTCTTTTCCCTCAGGATAGTAAGTCCCTATCTTTTGGTAACATCTGAGCTTCCTCATCCTTGCCAAACCCTTTTTTGGAATCCTGTAGTCTTATCTTGATGCTTCTGTATTTCCTCCATACTTGTTATAACTGAAATTGTTCAACTACTTTTTGCTTCTGGGTTGATTTCTGTATCATACTATTGAAACTGAAAATGCCCTGTAATCAGTGGACTAAAACCATATATATCCTCAGAAATGGGGAGTCCTCTGAGCTTCTCTCTTAGGAGGGAAGTCTCCACATGATCATGTTTTGTTAACTTTCTTCTTGGGACAATAAAATATTAAATTGATATTTATGGGGCTCTTTTCTGCCTGTCTCTGATTTGTAGGAGAAATTAAACATTATTTCTCTGATCTGTTTGTAGGGGACAGGCATGTTCTCTGTTCTGGTTCATTGTAGGAGATATAAGGTGTTGTAATTTCTCTGATCTGTTTATTAATTTGTAGGAGAGATTAAACATTATTTCTCTGATCTGGTTGTAGGAGGCAGGCAGATACAAAAACTATATTTTAATATTAAACGGTTATTAACTTAAAAAAAAAACACCAGCAACCATCTACATTTCCTTACCAACCTTGTATCAAACCTGTCCAAAAGTTTTAATAAACCAGGTGAGGGAAAGAATGAAAGAGAAACAGAAATATTACAAAGTATCCTCCAGATGAAACTTTAAAAGAAAAAAAATTATGTGGGGTAGAGTTCTGATTCGTAGTCAGAAGAGAAGACCAGGATCTAAGCAATAATAAGCTACTACTTACCTCATAGTTCTACTATGAGGATTAAATGAGATCCTGTGTATAAACTGTAGAGAAAAAAAAATGGTGTTCAAAGAAATTAATTGTAGGAAACTATCTTAACTTACACTTTTATATTTTAGTCTAATTCAGAGATAACATTATAAGTGATTGCTTTGCATTCTATCTATGTAGTAGCAAAGAATTGGAAGCAAAGTAGATGCCCATTGATTGAGGATTGGCTAAATAAATTGTAGGGCATGAATGTAATGGACTATTTACATAACAATGAATATGATGAATAGAGAGAAGCTGGGAAAGATTTACATGACTTGAGACAGAACTAGGAACACAATATATAACAATTACAGCAATGTAAATTGAAAGAAAAACCAGGAAAGAAAAAAAATGCAAGAAAGGAAGAGAAGGAAGGAAGGAAGGAAAGAAGGGAAGGAGGGAGGAAAGAAAGGGAGGGAAGGAAGGGAGCGAGAAAGGAAAGAAGGGAAGGAAGAACATGTGTCAAGACAAGAGCTTACAATATGCCAAGCACTATGTTGGAGGGAGAGAGGGAGGGAGGGAGGAAGGAAGAAAAGGAGGGAAGGAAGAGCATGTGTCAAGAGCTTACAATATGCCAAACACTATGTTAAGGACTAAGAACACAAATACAAAAACATCAAAAGTAAATGTTGCAAATTTCCAAAGAATAAGCAGGGCTCCAAAGAAGAGATACAAAAAGAAAATCTTGCAAATAAACATTTATTAAACACCTACTATACGTCAGGCACTATGCTAAGTGCTGAGGATATAAATAGAGGCAAAAGGGGATAGCTAGGTGGCGCAGTGGATAAAGCAGCAGCCCTGGATTCAGGACCTGAGTTTAAATCCCATCTCAGACACTTGACACTTACTAGCTGTGTGGCCCTGGGCAAGTCACTTAACCCTCATTGCCCTGCAAAAACAAAACAAATAAATAGAGGCAAAAGACAATCCCTGCCCTCAAGTAGCTCACAATATAATAGGGGAAACAACAAACAAGCAATATGCAAGACAAATAGGAAATAATTAAAAGAGAGAAGGTACTAGAATTAAGGTTGGGTAAGAATTCTTGTAGAAGATGGGACTTAAAAGAATCCAGAGAAACCAGTAGGAAGAGATAGAGAAAAGAAAGGGTTCCAGCCTTCAGGGACAGTCAGAGAAAATGCCTAGAGTTGAAAGATCTAGCCTGGGGAACATTAAGGAGGTCAGTGTTACTGGGTTGAAAAGTGAGTGGGAGTAAGGTATAAGGAGACAGGAAAGGTATGAGGGTGCTAGTATATTAAGGGATTTGAATGTCAAACAAAGGATTTTGTATTTCCTCCTGGAAGCAATAGGAATTCACTGGAATTTGTTGAGAGGAGGGGTGAATGCTTTACTTTATAGTAACAATCTATTCATTTTTATATTTTTATTCCAAAATGTATTCCTTAAATCATTGAAATTTGTCTGTGGTTCATTGCAATACATTATATGGTTCAAATTCAACAGACTCCACTGGTTTATATTATATGCATTTAAATAAACCCAGAAATGTTTATTCTTCAAATTATGTAATTCATTCAGTAACCAACTAACTGGATACATTGTCATGGGAACAAGAGTTAGATTGGTGCTGGAAGGGACCTTGGAGTACAACTCTAGAGGCCCTTCTAGCCCAACTCCCTCATTTTACAGAAAACGCTGAGACAGTAAGTGAACTTTCTGAGATCCCACAACTAATGAGAGAAAGAGCCAGACTCCAAACTGGGTATCCTGACTATATATCCTATACTACTACATCACAACTGCTCAGAAGCTAATTAGGTATTATCAATCATATTTAGAGAATGTGCACCAAAATCCAAAAATTATTTGAATGATGTAAAGTCTTGTTTGTACAGAATGGGAAGAACAATTATTTCCATCAAAATTTATATGTTCAAGTTGATAGTGTGGCCATGTGATGTTTTGGAAAGAACTTTGAAATGGGAATAAGGAGATATGGATTTGAATTCCAATTACTTCATCTTTTTGAGCCTCCATTTCTTCATTTGTAAAGGGTGTGCAATAATGTCTACCCCACCTCCCTCATAAGTTTGTGTAAGAAAAGGGGATTTAAGCACTTTAGAAATGTAAAATATTGAATTTTTCCCTTCAGACTTGTTAAATTGATTACAAATTCAACTGAATAAAAGGCTATACAAAATGACTTAAGTGTGCAAGAAGCTTGAGAAATGCAGCCTTGTTCATTCTCTTCTACCCCTCAACCCCTCCCTATAGCCGAGAGATCATGACTAAACCATTAAGCATATGATTCTATATTTACTATTGGGCTCTTTCTTTACTTAACCACTTGTAATTTATATGAGGCAACTACATTATGTAGTGGACAGAATGCTGGATCTAAAGTCAGGAAGACCTGAGTTCAATTTCTGGGTTAGTCACCTACTAGTTGTATCACAATGAGCAAGTCACATTATCTCAGCCTCAGTTTCCTCATCTATAAAATGGAAATAGTAATAGCGCCTACATACTTTGTAGTTCTACTAGTTGATGTTGTTCAGTTGTTTTCAGTTGTATCTGAATCTTTGTGACCCTAATCCCATTAAACTCCCTGACTTAAAAAATGTTCTTTTAACCTATAATGGAAACATATTGAGAGAGTCCAGCTCTGTCACAATCAAGGAGTCATGGTACAGAGAAGCCAAGGAGATGGTGGGGTAGGAGGTAGCAGTACAGCCCAACTCTTCCAACAACTACTCCAGCATGATGTAAGAACAATGTCAGAAAATAGTAAATGGGAAATCAAAGGAAAATCTACAATAGGTCCTCTTTTCAGGTCAAGATCACAAATTTGACCTACAGGCAGGTACCCAGGGCAAGACTATGTAAGAGAGGTAGACAAACATCATGGACTCAATACCTGGGATTTCAAGGTAGGTCAACAACATAGGAATGCTCAGTGGTGATCATGGACTCAGTCTGGAGGCCCAAGCAAATAGTGAAGGATCTCCCAGAGAGGCCAAGACCCCAGACTCAACACCAAAAGCACTAAGCTAGACCTGCTACAAAGGGATACTCTGAGTCAAGGGAAGCCAGTAACACCAGGTTGTCCAGATGAGTCAATCAACAAGCAAGGGATAGCCAAGACACCAAGAAGTTAACTTCAAAACACCTACAAGGAAATCCTCAAAGAAAAACAGATTGTCCACAAGATCAAATAGAATTCCTAGAAGAAATGATGTAAGGGTTTTGTTTTGGTTTTTTTGGTGATGCAATTGGGGTTAAGTGGCTTGCCCAGGGTCACAGAGCTAGTGTCAAGTGTCTGAGGCTGGATTTGAACTCATATCCTCCTGATTCTAGGGTGTTAACCTGGAAATTAAGGAAACAATCAATATAGGAGAAAATAAGGTCTTTAATCAGGGCAGAGGAACTATAGCTCGTGGGTATCACAAAGCTCAGAAGCTAGGAATACCCAAAGATGGGAACAGAAGACAGGATTTTTATGGGGTAACAGAACAAAAAGGGAACAAAAGATTGCTCCAGAGTGACACATAGCTACTTAATGTAAATGAACCTTTGACAAAAGAAATAATAGAACTACTCCTAAGTTAAGTACAGGCGTTACTGACTCTGAATAGAAACTATTTAATGTAGGTGGACACTTTTTTCATAATAACATAAAGTCCAGGGAGTGAGGTGGGGAACATTAGGAGGGGATAAGTTACTTGGGGGAAGGTCCAGAAATCCATCAAGAGTCTGGAAATGACAAAGACAGTCAACCCCAGGCAATTCATTTATCTGGGAAAGAAGGGACTGGGTGGAGAATCAGTTTTCAGTAAATTTTGTAGTTCTCAAGGACCAGTGCTCTATTCACTGTGCCACCTAGCTATCCCTGTAAGGGTTTTTTTAAAATAAGTTTTAAATAGCATTAGAAAATGAAAAGAGAATGTTCAAGATAACATTGGAGGGAAATGAGGGCTATGGAAGAGAGACTTGGAAAGAGAATTAACTTGGCATAAGATGTATAAAATCATATCCAAGTAACAAACCCCCCCGAAAATTAGAATAGACAAAACAAAAGTTAATGACTCCACAAGACAAGAAGAAATGTTAAAGCAAAGTCAAGAAAATGTAGGTATCTCATATCAGAAATGACCGGGAGAAATAGATCAGAATCTTTAAATAAACTGAAAGTCATGAACAAATATGGGGACTGAATACCATAATTCAATAAATCACTTTACCAGATCTCCCATAACCAGAGGGTGAAAAAAAAAAAAATCCACTGTTCACCTCCTGAAACTAAAAAATAAAAAAAACTCCCAGGAATGTAATTGCCAAAATACAGAGCTTCCAAGTCAAAGTCGGGGAAGGGGAAGGAATACTGTAAACAGCCAGAAAGAATTCAAATACAGAGAAATTATACAAGGTTTAGCATTTACTACTAAAAAGGAGCAGAGTACATGGAATTTGATATTCCAAAAGGCAAAAGAAACCAGCTTACAATCAAGAATAATTACCCAGCAAAACTGAATATATAATCTTATAGGAAGGAAAATAGACCTTTAATGAAATAGATTTCCCAGAATTCTTTTTTTTTTTTGGAGGAGGCAGGAGTTGTGGGGCCATGGGGATTAAGTGACTTGCCCAGGGTCAAACAGCTAGTAAGTGTCAAGTGTCTGAGGCCGAATTTGAACTCAGGTACTCCTGAATCCAGGGCCGATGCTCTATCCACTGCGCCACCTAGCTGCCCCTTAGCATTCTTGATTAAAAGACTAACAGTAAATACTTTGAAATACAAACATAGGAACAAAGAGAAATATAAAAAGGTAAAGTCAACAAACATTTGGGAATATAAATGTAAGCAAAAAGAAAGACAATATGTGTCCTCAAGGAGCTTATATTCTAAGAGAGAAGAAAACATATATGGGAAGCTAAATGGGGAGGGAGGAAAGGTGGAGAAGTACAGAATCAGGAATGGGATTCAGAGAGAAATGAAGGAGTAAACATGGCAGGCCTAGGCATTTTTCTTAAAGTAGAGACTCTGGAAGGGACCACAGGGGTGGAGTGATCTTTCAAGATAAGAAAGCCATAGCGGAAGAGAGACATTCCAAAATAAGAAAGATATTGTGGCATGGAAGGAAAAGAAATCTAGAGAGTTAGAAATGGAGCCTCTCCATTTGCATTTTGATGGCCTGGGACAAGAGGAAATTATATAAGCATCTCCAAATAACTCCTATGTCAGCAAGGGTGATAGAGGAAGTCACATAATACGAAGGAATTAGAAGTGTTTTTCTAATGTTTCGCTCATCTTAAAAAAAAAAGGCGGGGGGGGGGGGGTGCAGCTATGTGGTACAGTGGATAAAGCACAGGCCCTGGATTTAGGAGGAGGAGCTGAGTTCAAATCTGGCCTCAGGCACTTGACACTCACTTTGTGACCCTGGGCAAGTCACTTAACCCTCATTACCCTGCCAAAAATTTTTTTTAAAAGAGAGAGAGGAGGGGAAAGAATATAATAAGAGAAGAAAAGGAGAAGAATAAGAAGGACTTATCTCACATAATGGGGGGGGGGAGGAGTAAAATGAGTCTTTACAAATGAGAATGGAATAAGGAAAGTACCACTTAAGCCTTACTTTGAACTGATGCAGAGTGAATTGAGCAAAATTGGAAAAATTTATACTATAATAACATTGTTAAAATGGAGAATTATGGAAGACTTAAGAACTTTGATTAATGCAATAATCAACCATGATTTCAGACTTCTGATGTTTTGGAATGCTGCTCGTCTTCTTCTTCTTCTTCTTTTAAGTGAGGCAATTGGGGTTAAGTGACTTGCCCAAGGTCACACAGCTAGTAAGTGTTAAGTGTCTGAGGCCGGATTTGAACTCAGGTACTCCTGACTCCAGGGCCACTGCTCTATCTACTGTGCCACCTAGCTGCCCCTGCTCATCTTCTGATAGGTAGAAGTGATGGACTTGATATGCGGAGTGAGATATGCATTTGGGGGGCAAATCCAATGTGTAAATGTGCTTTATTTGACTATGTGTTACAGGGATTTTTTTTTTCCTCCTCAATTTGGGGGATGGGGGCAAAGATAAGAAGAAGGGTAGGTGCTCATTAAATGGAAAAAAAATAAGGTTTAATTCTTTTTAAGGATTAATGGTACAGTGGAAAGTAAGCTGGAGTTGGAATTAGCAGACCTAAACTAAAATCCCAACTGAAATTTATTTCATGTGTGACCTTGGGTAGGTTATTTCCATTAGCTGATTTCACATCTCTAAAGTTAGAGTTGGACTAGGTGGCTTCTAAAGTCTCCTCTAGCTCTAAAATCTATGATCCTTTTTTTTTTCTAAATGTTTCAGGACTCAATCAACAAGCATTTACTAAAATTAACATGCACCACACACCAAACTAGGTGCTGGGGATACAAGACAGAAACAAAACAGTCCCTGCCCTTGAGGAGCTTATGATCTAGGCAGGGGAGACAGCATATACTTATATATAGATGTGGGGGGGGGGGTTACTTAAATATATACACATGGATATATTGTGGGTGGCAGGGATAAACATGATATAAAAGCTCTTGTCAGCAATAAGGAATTTCAGAAGAGGGGTGGGTTTGTGGGGGAAAAACAATGAAATGTTTTGAACATACTGAATTTGAGATCCATTGAAAATAAGGCAAGTGCAAAAGAGGTATTAGGGCTACATATATAGATCTGGGAGTTACCCACAGAGAAAT